>NC_134695.1:3638750-3940357 GCF_050947455.1 Rhinoderma darwinii
AGCCGGTATTGCAGGGGAACAAACAGTTTGTCCCCAGGGACGTTCCCGGGAGCTGCACCCTGATCAGCCGCGATATCAGAAGCTAAATCAGAATCCGTGGCAGAGACGATTATACCAGGGGGTAAAATACAAGCGGGATCCTTCTCGGAAGGAGGATTGGCCATGAAACTACGTGACAGAGCGTCAGCCTTAATATTCTTGGACCCAGCCCTATAGGTAACCAAGAAATTAAATCTGGTAAAGAATAGTGCCCACCGAGCTTGTCTAGGATTAAGCCTCCGGGCCGATTCTAGGAAAACCAGATTCTTGTGATCCGTAAGGACCGTTACCTGGTGTCTGGCCCCCTCCAGGAAGTGCCGCCACTCCTCAAAAGCCCATTTAATGGCTAGAAGTTCGCGGTTGCCAATATCATAGTTACTCTCCGTGGGCGAAAACTTCCTAGAGAAGTAAGCACAGGGGCGGAGATGGGTGAGGGAGCTGGTACCCTGGGACAAGACGGCCCCCACTCCCACCTCGGAAGCGTCAACCTCCACAATAAATGGCTCCTCTTGGCTGGGCTGAATCAGCACGGGGGCCGAGATAAAGCACTTCTTGAGAGTCTCAAAGGCCTGGACGGCCTCAGGGGGCCAATGGAGGACATCGGCACCCTTGCGGGTAAGGTCCGTAAGAGGCTTAGCGACGACCGAGAAGTTGGCAATAAATCTCCTGTAATAGTTGGCGAACCCTAAAAAACACTGTAACGCCTTAAGGGAGGCAGGTTGGACCCATTCCGCCACAGCTTGAACCTTGGCAGGGTCCATGCGGAATTCATGAGGAGTGAGGATTTGCCCTAAAAATGGTATCTCCTGTACCCCAAAGACACATTTTTCAGTCTTAGCAAACAGATTATTCTCCCGAAGGACCTGGAGCACCTTCCTGACATGCTCCACGTGGGAGGACCAGTCCTTGGAAAACACCAGTATGTCATCAAGGTACACAACAAGAAAATTACCCAGGTACTCTCTCAGGATTTCATTAATAAAATTCTGGAAGACAGCAGGGGCATTACACAACCCAAAGGGCATGACCAGGTATTCGAAATGACCCTCGGGTGTGTTGAACGCAGTTTTCCACTCATCCCCCTCTTTGATGCGGATAAGGTTATATGCCCCCCGTAGATCGAACTTAGAAAACCATTGGGCTCCCTGAACCTGATTAAAAAGATCCGGAATCAAAGGAAGTGGGTACTGGTTCCTTACGGTGACCTTATTCAGGTTACGATAATCAATGCACGGCCTAAGACCACCATCCTTCTTCCCCACGAAGAAGAAGCCAGCACCTACAGGAGAAGTCGAGGGGCGAATGAAACCCTTGGCCAGGCATTCTTGGATATACACCCTCATAGCTTCACGTTCAGGACATGAAAGATTAAATATCCTACCCTTAGGAAGCTTGGCACCAGGCACCAAATCGATAGCGCAATCGTAATCTCTATGGGGGGGCAACACCTCGGAGGCCTCCTTGGAAAACACATCGGCGAAGTCCTGAACAAACTCAGGAAGCGTGTTTACCTCCTCCCTGGGAGAAATAGAGTTAACAGAAAGACATGACATAAGACATTCATTACCCCATTTGGTGAGATCCCCAGTATTCCAATCAAATGTGGGATTATGCAACTGCAACCAGGGAAGGCCTAAAACCAGATCAGACGATAATCCCTGCATCACCAGTACAGAGCACTGCTCCAAATGCATGGAGCCAACCAGGAGTTCAAAAACAGGAGTATGCTGAGTAAAATAACCATTAGCAAGGGGGGTTGAGTCGATTCCTACTACAGGGATAGGATAAGGTAAATCAATACAAGGCATCTTTAGAGACATAGCAAATTCCACAGACATGATATTAGCAGATGAGCCAGAATCCACGAAAGCACTGCCAGTGGCAGACCGGCCAGCAAACGAGACCTGAAAGGGAAGCAAAATTTTATTGCGTTTCACATTAACGGGAAATACCTGTGCGCCCAAGTGACCTCCCCGATGATCACTTAGGCGCGGAAGTTTTCCGGCTTCTTATTCTTGCGCCTGGGACAGGTGTTCAGTAGATGCTTGTCGTCCCCACAGTAGAAGCAGAGACCATTCATTCTGCGAAACTCCCTACGTTGTCGAGGGGACATGGAGGCCCCGAGTTGCATAGGTACCTCCGAGTCCTCCGTGGAGGGGCGAGGAGACGGGACCTCGGGGGGAATCGCAGAAAAGTCAGAGGGGAGCACACTGAAGCGTTCTAGCTAACGTTCCCTGAGACGTCGGTCAAGTCGTACTGCTAGGGCCATAACCTGGTCAAGGGAGTCAGGCGAGGGGTAGCTAACCAGCAGATCCTTCAGGGCGTCAGATAATCCTAACCTAAACTGGCACCTTAGGGCCGGATCGTTCCACTGAGAAGCTACGCACCACTTCCTAAAATCAGAACAGTATTCCTCAACCGGTCTCCTACCCTGACGTAAGGTCACCAGCTGACTCTCGGCTAAAGCAGTCCTGTCAGTCTCGTCGTAAATGAGTCCGAGGGCAGAGAAAAAACGATCAACAGAGGAAAGTTCAGGGGCGTCAGGAGTCAAGGAGAAGGCCCACTCTTGGGGCCCTTCCTGGAGTCGGGATATGATGATACCCACCCGCTGGTTCTCGGAACCTGAGGAGTGGGGCTTTAGGCGGAAATACAGTCTGCAACTCTCCCGGAAGGAGAGAAACGTCTTACGGTCCCCTGAAAACCGGTCAGGTAACTTGAGGTCGGGTTCTAGAGGTGAGGTGAGGGGTACTACTAAAGCAGCGTCACCCTGATTGACCCTTTGGGCCAGGGCCTGGACCTGTAGGGAGAGGCCCTGCATCTGCTGGGTCAGGGTCTCAAGGGGGTCCATGATAGCGTCAGCGTAGGAGAAATGGTAGACTAGGTAAGGGCTTGTAATTATGTAATGGCAGGAAGGAGGTGAAGGGAAAGTGAGCCCTAATCTACCCACCGCCCTGTCCCTGCCTACTTGCAACGACCCGCCCTAGGCGACGAGGTACAACTGGGCGGCGGTCCCTACGCTGGCTAAGTGCACAGGAAGACAAACAGGGAACACGCAAGGGAAGGGGCAGTAGCCACGGAACGCCACGAGGAAACGGGGCGGCGAACGAACAGTCAGGACCAGGACGAGGGAGTACACCCGAGCGGGCACGGAGACAGAAGCAAGCCAGGGCAAGCAAAGCAGGTCAAGCAGAACTGCAGCAAGGCAGAAGCACGGCAGAAGCAGGCTGGAGCAAGCAGCAGTGGGGCCAGGAATCCAAAAGAATTACAAGCACTGAGGGAGAGCACAGGGCAGGTAATAAAGGGCAGGGGGCGGAGCTAACTCCGAGAGACCAGGCCGCGATAGGCTCTCCCACTCCTGAGCCTGCCACCCTGGTTGGTGGGAGATGGTGTCAGTCGAACAGGTCTGGCCTCAGGTGTGGATTGATTAATCCCAGGAGTATAGCTAGATGAAGTACCTGGCAGATCCCTAACACAAACCAGGAGAATTCCGTCTTATGCCAGGAATTTAGATCTGTGCGAAATTTGGCTAGTTGGGGAATGAAATTATTTGTAAACAGTTGTGTAAGTTCACTACTTATATGTGCACCCAAGTATGTTATACCCCTAGAGGGCCAAGAAAAGGGGAAATTACTTTTGAGAAGCGACACTACCGGAGCCGGGAGAGAGACATTCAAACCCTCAGACTTGGAGAAGTTGATCTTGAAGTTAGACCATGTTCCAAAACAGGACAGCTCGGACATCAACGAGGGGGTTGAGACATGTGGGTCTGTGAGGTAAACCAATAAGTCATCAGCAAATGCAGAGCACTTATATTCCGTCCTTCCTATGGTAATGCCTTTAATATCCGGGCTGTTCCAAATGGAGGCCATGAGATGCTCCATAACTAGGACATACATCAATGGGGATAGGGGGAAACCCTGCCTGGTGCCATTATTAATAGTGATAGGCGCAGAGAGGGAGCCATTTATTTTTAATTGGGTGGAGGGAGAGCGATAAATTGCCATGATTTTAGCCAGGAGGGAAGGTCCCAGTCCTACATGTTGAAGGGTTTGGGAGGGGGCGGGCCATATTCTGTCAAACACCTTTTCGGCATCTAGAGATAGGATCATGAGTGGGATGTGCTGAGTCTGGGCATGATGAATAATGTCACGAGGTGGGGTGTGGACCCACTGGGCCGTACCGCGTAGTGGGGTGGCAACTGGCCAAACAGGTATGGTACAGAGTCTATAGTACAGAAAAGGGTACCTGAGGCAATGTACACAGTAGCAAGGCAGGCTCGGCTGGGACCAGGCAGCAGGTAGACGTCATGCGTGGAGATGCAGCAAAACACGACAACAGCTCGGCACAGCAGTAGACCAGGATGGTACTGATAGCACGAGAAACAGGATACAGGATACAGGTACGGGGAACACTGGGAAGCTGGAAGACACTTAGGAGACCATTTTCAAGACAGACTAAGGGAAACAACAATAATGCTCAGGCGAGGATAAGAAGGGCGGTGACCCTCTTATAGTCCAGGAATTCATGAGTTGATGATGATGATTTTCAGGTGCACGCGCTGGCCCTTTAAGCGCGGGCACGAGCGCGCGCCTGCACCTTCCGGGAGAGAGGCTCGATACCCGGAAGTGAGTGACGGCGCCTCACAGGGGGACGACGCAGCACAGCAGCAGGACCTCCATGGCCGCGGTCGTCGAGGGGTAAGTTAGAACGACAGACCGTGGCCATAGACGTTACAAATAACATCTAAAGTTTTAAGGGTGTTGTCACGGGCCTCCCAACTGGGAACGAACCCCACTTGATCCGGGTGAACCATGGTAGGAAGGTATTTATTCAATTTATTGGAAAGCAATTTGGCATATATTTTGAGGTCAGCGTTGAGTAATGAGATGGGACGATAACTAAAGCAAAGTTGAGGGTCTTTGCCCAGTTTAGGGATAACGGCGAAGTGGAGCTAGGAGGAAACAGGACCTCAGGGGAAATAGAATAAAAAGCATGGAGCAGAAGTAACAGCAAACGGTCAACTAATGTTTTGTAAAACTTGGCAGTACTTGACCAGAACTCTTCCTCCCGGGAAGGTCTGTTATAACCGCAAGGATCTCTGGAGAGGTGAAGGCCATATCCAGTTCCTCAGCTATTCCCTGGACAAAGGTGTGAAGGGAGAGGAGAAAGAGTCCCGACCCGGTGGGGGTGAGTGGGTGGGAGGACGAATGTTGTAGAGATCAGAATAAAATTTATGAAAGCAATCCACTATCTCTGGGGTCGTGTGAACAACATGGCCAGAAGGAGATTTAGTGTTTGGTATATGCGACTGGGCTATCCGAGCCTTTAAAGCTCTGGCCAACATACGTCCGCTTTTGTTGCCAAATTCATAAAACTTACTACGACAGACTTGAAGGGCACGCTTTTGGGCCGACTCCAACAGACGTCGGGCGTCCTGTCAGGCAACCTGTAACTCCCGCAAAATTGAAAGAGAAAGCGCATGCTTGTGAGCCAGTTCAAGAGAGCTAATATTTTGGAGAGCAGTTTTAAGGGAGTGAGCCCTCTCTCTTTTAAGGCATGCTCCATGTTTTATGAGGACACCCCTGAGTACACACTTAAGGGCCTCCCACTGTACGATGGGAGACGTGTCATCATGGGCATGATCAGATGTGAAATGCTCAACCGCTTGTAGCAGTTCACCATGGCATACCCCATCAAGGAGCAGGGACTCATTAAGTCTCCAAGTCCAGGGGCCCTTAGTGAGGAAATGAAGATGTAAGGTACAATACACATGGGCATAGTCGGACCAAAGGATACTGCCGATGGACGTAGAGACAACCCAGGGAAGGGCATGATGTTGAAGGAGGATGTAATCCAAGCGACTGTAGGTGCCATGTGGATGGGAATAATAACTATAATCCTTATCAGAGGGATGTTGAAGGCGCCAAGTATTACAAAGTTGAAGCTGTAAGAGAGCGCGCCTCACCCGCTTAATAGCACCATATGCAACACTAGAGCGACCAGTAGAGTTATCTACCATCGGATCCAAAGTAAGGTTAATGTCTCCGCACAACACAACAGTCCCCCGGACCACCGGAAGGGGATCATCTATGAGTTGAAGGAGGAAAGGTACCTGGACCTGGTTAGGAACATAAGCATTAATCACAGTGAATTCACGCCCACCGATATTAACCCCTTCAGGACGGAGCCTGTTTTGGCCTTCAGGACGAAGCCGATTTTTCAAATCTGACGTGTCAATATATGTGGTAATAACTCCGGAATGCTTTGACCTATCCAAGTGATTCTGAGATTGTTTTCTCGTGACATATTGTACTTTATGTTAGGGAAAAAAATTGGGCGATAAATTTTATATTTATTTGTAAAAAACACCAAGATTTAGAGAAAATTAGCATTTTTCCAAATTTCAATGTATCTACTTGTAAAACAAATAGTAATACCACACAAAATACTTACTAGTTTACATTTACCATATGTCTACTTTATGTTTGCATCGTTTTTTGAACATTCTTTTATTTTTCTAGGACGTTACAAGGCTTAGAACTTTAGCAGCAATTTCTCATATTTTCAAGAAAATTTCAAAAGCCTATATTTTCAGGGACCAGTTCAGTTCTGAAGTGGCTTTGAGGGCCTTATATATTAGAAAGTCCCCATAAATCACCCCATTTTGAAAACTGCACCCCTCAAAGTATCCAAAACAGCATTTAGAAAGTGTTTTAACCCTTTAGGCGTTTCACAGGAATTAAAGCAAAGTAGAGGTGAAATTTACAAATTTCATGTAATGACCGGGCGGTAGGGAAACGGACAAGTGAGCCCTAATCTACCCGCCACTCTGTCCCTGCCTACTTGCAACGAACCGCCCTAGGCAACGGGGTACAACTGGGCGGCGGTCCACGGCAACACCGTGAGCAACCAGAGTGGTGAACGAGCCGAGTCAAGCCAGGAGTGTGCAAGGTACCAAACGAAGAGCAGTCAGTAAGCCAGGGTCTGTATGGAGCAGGAACAAAATAGAAGGAGCTGTAGCTGGGCCAGGAAACCACACGAAAAAGAATCACAAGCACCGAGGGACAGGAAGGGCAGGCTTAAATAGACCGAGGGCGGGAGCTAGCTGAGTCTGGCCAGGTTGCGATAGGCTCTCCCACTCCTAAGCCTGCCAGCCTGAGTGGTGGAAGCTGGAGTCAGTCTCAGGGATGTAGATTCAGGTGCTGACTGATTAATTAAGGGAGTTAACCCCGAAGCTGTGCCTGGCAGATCCTTTACATTTCATTTTTTATTTTTTTTTAAACTCATTTCTAATCCATTTTTTCTGTACCACAGAAGGTTTTACCCAATAAAATGCAACTCAATATTTATTGCCCAGATTCTGCAGTTTTTAGAAATATCCCACATGTGGCCCTAGTGCGGTAATGGACTGAAACACAGGCCTCAGAAGCAAAGGAGCACCTAGAGGATTTTGGGGCCTCCTTTTTTTTTTTAGAATATATTTTAGGCACCATGTTAGGTTTGAATAGGTCTTGTGGTACCAAAACAGTTAAGACCCCCCAAAAGTGACCCCATTTTGGAAACTACACCCCTCAAGGAATTTATCTATGGGTATAGTTAGCATTTTGAACCCACAGTTTTTTTGCTAAATTTATTTGAATTAGTACGTGAAGATGAAAATCTACTTTTTTTCTGAAAAAAACATAGACATTTTTCATTTTTACCAGGAATAAAGTAGAAAAAAAACCCCAACATATGTAAAGCAATTTCTTCCGATTATAGCAATACCCCATATGTGGTAATAAACTGCTGTTTGGACCCACAGCAGGGCTCAGAAGGGAAGGAGCGCCATTTGGATTTTGGATTCCGGATTTTGCTGGAATCGTTTTCAGTGCCGTGTCGGGTTTACAATGCACTGGAGGAACCAAAATAGTGGAAACCCCCCAAAAGTGACCCCATTTTGGAAACTAGACCCCTCAAGGATTTTTTTTAGGGGTAAAGTTAGCATTTTGACCAAACAGTAGTTTTGCTGAATTCATTGGAATTAGTCTGTAAAGGTAAAATTTTTACAAGGAATAAAGGAGAAAAAGCACCCCAACATTTGTAAAACAATTTCTCCTGATTATGTAAATACGCCATATGTGGTAATAAACTGCTGTTTGGACCCACAGCGGGGCTTAGAAGGCAAGGAGCGCTATTTGGCTTTTGGAGCTCAAATTTAGCTGGAATAGTTTTTGGGTGTCATGTCGATTTTGCAAAGCCCCCGAGGGACCAAAACAGTGTACGCCCCCCAAAAGTAACCCCATTTGGGAAACTACACCACTTAAGGAATTTATCTAGGGGTATAGTGAACATTTAGACCCCACATGTCTTTTGCAGAATTTATTACAATTAGGCCGTGAAAATTAATATCAACATTATTTCCACTAAAATGTAGAATTTTTTCAATTTCACGAAGGATAAAGGAAAAAAAAGCACCCCAATATTTGTAAAGCAATTTCTCTCGTGTACGGCTATACCCCAAATGTGGTCATAAATGCTTTTTCATTAGAAAGTAATTAACCCTTACCGGACTGATCCATGTTTTGCTTTTTCTTTTTAATTTTTCCCACCCCGCTTTCTGAGAGCCATATCTTTTTTATTTTTCTGTCAATAGAGCGGTGTGAGGGCTTATTTTTTGCGGGACGAGCTGTAGTTTTTATTGGTACCATTTTTTGGTACATACAACTTTTTTAGCACTTTTTAGTACATTTTTTGGTAGAGTCAAGGTGACCAAAAAACAGCGGATTTGCCGTTTTAAATTCTTTATTTTTCACGGCATTCACCGTGCGAGTTAAATAATGGTATATTGTAATAGTTTGGACTTTTATGGATGCAGCGATACCAATTTTGAGTATTTTTTTATTTTTTTACATTACTTTAGAGAAAAAAAATGTGAAAAGGTTGTTTTTTTGGACTTTAAATATTTATTTAATTTTTCCACTAATAATAACTATTTACTTTTGTTTTTACAAATTTTATTAATCCCCATAGGAGACTTGAACCAGCGATCATTAGATCACTGGTAGATACACTGCAATACTAATGTATTGCAGTATATTGTCATTTTTACATGCTCCTGTAACAGCGCGATCGCTGTTTCTGTCCGTTAGTCCCGGGTGTCAGCTGTAATACACAGCTGACACCCACAGCGTATGGCACGGGCTCAGTGAGTGAGACGCTCCATACATCACCCCCCACACCACGACATGCTATTAAGTCCTGGTGCGCAAAAGGTTTCATGCACAGCGGATGGTGCAAAGTGAAAATTACAATTTTCGACTGATGTGCCATTTTAGTGCACTATATGTTGTGCCCAGTTTTTGCCACAAATACCACAAATAAAATATTAACAGGGTTCTCCCGGGTATGGCGCTGCCATATCGGTGGACGTAAACGACTGTTTGGGCACGCTGTAGGGATCAGAAGGGAGGGAGCGCCATTTGGCTTTTGGAGCACAGATTTAGCTTGGTAGTAGCTCTGGCATTTTGCTGGTATTTCAGTTTATAATGTGGGGTACATGTAGGCTGGGCAGAGTACATCAGGGGCATAATAAGAGGGTATAATAATGGGGTAAATAAATAAAAATCCGCAGATATGTGGCCAGTGTCGCACAGATAAATGGCGCCCGATCTTATCCGCTTTTGGAACACTGCACATTTTGCATCGCTATATTCTGGGAGATAGAACTTTTTTTATTTTCTCACCACCGGAGCCGTGTGAGGGCTTATTCTTTGCGGGACAATCTGTAGTTTTCGTTGGTACCATTTTGGGGTACATGCGATTTTTTTTTTTTTATCACTTTTTATTCCATTTTTTCGTCAAGCAAGGTGACCAAAAACCATCAATTCTGACAATGTTTTTTATTTCTTTTTTACGGCTTTCACCCTGGGCTATAAATGACCATTATACTTTATTCTGCGGGTCGATACGGTTACGGCGATACCATATGTATATCGTTATTTTTACATTTTGCAGCGTTTGCGCAATAAAATAACTTATTTATAAAATAAACTATTTTTTGTGTCACCATATTCTGAGAGCCATAACTTTTTTATTTTTTTGTCAAAAAAGCTGTGTAAGGGCTTGTTTTTTGCGAGACGGGATGTAGTTTGTATTGGTACCATTTTGGCGTACATGCGACCTTTTGATCACTTTTTATTGTATATTTTGGGAGGGGTGGTGACCAAAAAATAGTGATTCTGGCATTGTTTTTCGTTTATTTTATTTGCGGTGTTTACCGTGCGGGAAAAAGAATATTGGGGGGGGGGGCGTGGCCGGATGTAGAAGGGAGCAGCAGCAAGGAATCCCAGCTCTGTACATGAGGTGACTAAAACGGCTAAAAGCAGGCACGTAACTGACGAAAAAATCCTCCTGCAGCACACCGCTACCTAGCTGACAACCCAGGATACCTGCTGACATGACTAGGACGATTTATAAACCTAAAAACGGAGTCCGACACACCAAGGATTGATAAAAACAACAAGTTTTATTATGACATATAACAAAAAAACAATTAAAAGTTAAAGATGATTGCCACAGTGTAAACAAGATACCAGACAATGATACATATGATATTAAAGTTGTAGTACACTAGGTAGCAGAGTGACACTAGAAAGATGAAGATTAACAATTAATAAATAATTAATCAATTAATAAATGTGAGTGTAGCCGCAATGTGTTAAAGTCCTGCATCCTGTTCAATAGGTAAAGGCCACAATCAAGTGGTACGTATTAATCACAGCCAGATGCAGGAGTTCAGGCGCAACAGCAAATCACTCACACATATAAGAACACCAATGGGTGTATACATGAAAATAATAGCAAAAAAGGTCAAGAGTAGAGGCTCTGAAGTAGAGCAGAACACCTTACCCATGTCACAGTCAGCACTGTCTGGCATCAACCCCGACGCGCGTTTCGGCCCTCGAGCCTTCGTCTGGGGGTGGTGTCAGAAAGTATAGAGACGCTATTTGAACAACAGAGAGCCAATCGGGATACAAGGGGAACAGCTGAAGCTGCTGGAAAATCACTGTTGACACGTAGTGTGCCGTAGCCCGACAGTCCGGTGTATCCACCGCCGGAACCGGAACAAGGACAAGGGTCACGTGTCCCGCAGCCCGGTCCGGCCAGGGACCCAGACACCCAGAAAGGTTCCGGCGTATCAGCATCCCATCCCATCCCATCGGCACCAGGCCCCGGAAGACGCAAACCATATGACCGCAATGCTCCGGCCGAGGCAGCGAAGACCCAGACTGACAGGCCACGCATGCGCACCAAGGAAGAATGGAGCGACATAAACCGTAAGTAGAAAGATATAATAAATTGAATTACACTTGCGCATAGTATTGCACAAGTCGGAATTAACTAATTAATTATTTTATTTTATTGAATTTGGTCCGGAATATCCATGACACAAAAGAAGGAAGGGATGAATACAAATGAATGAATTGAATGGAGAACAAATAAACAAATGAAAGAAAATGAATAGAAAATAATAAAAATAAAAATAGGCAATTGATAAAGAAATGAAAATAAATATAAATATAAATATAAATTGGTCATAGTTCATTCATTTGTCAGTCTATCCCTATTGCTTTCCCTACTACAGTTAAATGATATACATTATGCAATATAGATTATATTGCATATATGCCCACATGCCAAGAAATATTTCTCTATTTCCAGACCAAACACATACAGATGTAATCGAATAAAATTTATCCACATAGATTTCGACATTACAGTTTAGTTTATGTAAAAAAAATAAATATATATATATATATATATATATATACAAGTACCAATTGTTATATAAAGTACATGTGATTGCACGTAAAAATATACATATATATATATATATATATATACACACCAATATACATGCATAAAGAAAGAAAGAAATATATACAAAATAATATAATGTAGCATGTAAAAAACTGTAACAAAAATTATGTATGTAGATGAAATACATATTACACATGATATATGCACATGTATACCCCCTCACATAACCAAAAATACCGAACTGCATGGGTGATGTGTAATACATTCAGACAATTACAAACATATATAAATAAATAAAATATACACAAACAATGCAAAAAGTATATACACAGGAATAATTAAAATGTAACATAAAAAATATATACGATTGTAGTAATAATGATCAAGTGTATATGATAAACTACAATATAAAATGTAAAGTGTAAAAAATATATCATTAAAATATTTATATGTGTGTATACTTATACAACATATATTAAATGTGATAAGTATGCAATCAAGCACTAAAAAAGTGAAAGGATATATTATATTAATGATGGCACTCTTGAAAGCACCAATAATGAATGTGATATGAAAGTGCATATACAACCGAATATGTGACAGTGACTAAATAGATAAATAAATACATAAGTAAACTGACAAATCAGAATATGTGAATAAGTGTCATATAACAGATGTCTGTGTGTGTACGTGCAAGATGAGAAAAAAATATATAATAAAGTAAATGAAGAATGTGTGTATATGTGTATCTATGTGTGTTATGATAATAGAAATAATGAATGTAAACATAAAGTGAAACAATGTTGGGAAGTTAAAATAATGTGATAAAATAGTGTGATAAAAACACTTATATAATCACTGTGGATAAGGGAAGACAATATTAATGACCAATCATACAAAATTGCGCTAAGTTAAATGTATGAGTATCTACATATGATAAGACTATATCCCCATGGTTTTATACATAATCATTAGTGTAAGATATTTGACTATATCCCCTAGATTAGGCTGCTCAGAGATTGAATAAAGAAGTTGTTATGGACTCAGGAAGTTGTTGAATCATAGATAGATTCATAAGCGACCATCTGTAACACTAAAAAATAGATAGAAAATAAAAATTAGAAACGAATATCAATTGATCGTTGCTAAATAATTAAAACTGACACCATGAGAGATCCCGACAACTCTATAAAAATGCTGCAAATCCCAAATTTTCATTCAACCCATTTGGTTGTACTGTCTTTAATTTCCAGATCCATCTGGATTCCAATCTAGACAGTTTTTTCATTAGTGAACCACCTCTCAGGTCAATTTTCACACAATCTATACCTTTGACTTTGAGGGCTCTGGATTCACATCCATGATGCATAAGGAAATGTCTCGGGAGAGTTTCTAATGATTCAATATTCTCTGGGGCAGTGCCCCTCGCTGCCTCAATGCTATTCACGTGTTCCCTTGTTCTAATTTTAAGTTCCCTGGTGGTAAGGCCAATATAGATCTTTGGGCACGGACACCAGGCGTAATAGATCACTCCCTTGGTAGCACAGTTGATTGGCCAAGTGATTTTGTATGTCACCTGGCCAGTCGAGTCCACAAATTCATCGCTGTTAGCCACATTTAGGCAGGCTATACATCGTCCGCAGGGGCGACAGCCCCATTTTGGTTTTGCTGCTCCAAAGATGGGTTTTATGCATTGGGGTTGGTGGTAGCTGTGGACAAGGGTATCACGAAGATTCCTTGCTCTTCTCGATGCTACCGCAGGTTTTGCAGGGAGAATTTTTGATAAAGTAGCATCGGTTTGTAGTATTGACCAATGTTTGGCCAGACATTTCCTCATCTGCCCCCATCTGTCATGATAGGTAGTGACATACCTGATTGTTGAATCCACGTTTCTCTGAGTGATAGGGTGAAGAAGTTGGGTCCGTGTTGAACGCCTTGCCCTCTCATACGCCCTGTTAATACATCTTCTGTTGTAACCCCTGTCAAGAAAACGTTGTTTTAGGTTTTTGGCCTGTAACTCAAAATCATCATTAGATGAGCATAGCCTTTTAATCCTTAAAAACTGGCCGATGGGAAAGGCACGGTTCAGATGATTTGGGTGCGAAGATGAGGCATGTAGATATGAATTAACTGACGTGTCCTTTCTATGTATATCTGTCCTGATGTAACCGTCATTATCACGTCTAATGAATACGTCCAGAAAATCAATAGCTACTTCACTGATTTTCCAGGTTAGGCGAATATTAAGATCATTGATGTTCAGATCTGTCATGAAACGAGCAAATTCATCTCTAGTCCCATGCCATATGATAAAGATATCATTAATAAACCGGGTCCAAAGGACTACCTTGTCCATTGATGATATCCGATCAGACAAAAACAGATCCCTCTCCCACAGCCCCAGGAACAAATTGGCATATGAGGGTGCACAGGCTGCCCCCATTGCCATACCCTGGAGCTGTAGGCAGAAGGATCCGTTAAAGGTAAAGAAGTTGTGCGTGAGCACAAATTCCAAAAGAGTGAGAATGAACTGGGACATGGATGGGTTTCTGTCGGTCATCCCCAGAAAGTATGACACAGCCTGGAGACCATCCTGATGTCGGATATTCGTGTATAGGGATTCTACGTCACACGTGGCTAGCAACATGTTGGGTTCTAATTGAACCCCTTCCAATCTTGTAAGGAGGTCTGAGGAGTCTCTGAGATATGATGGTAAGGTCTCAACCATGGGCTTTAGTATAGCATCAATATACTTACTTATGTTATCGCTTAGGTTGCCTCTTCCAGATATGATGGGACGCCCTGGTGGTAATTTGGGGTCTTTATGTATTTTGGGCAATAAGTATAGGCTTGCTACTGTGGGGTCCAGTACCATAAGACATTCAACAAGGGTCGCAGGGATAATGCCCTCATTTTGAGCGTCTTTTAATATATCGTCAAGTAAGCCACTGAAAGAAGAGAGAGGGTTAAAGGTCAACTTTTTGTAACAGGTCGTGTTCCTCAATTGCCGATATGCTTCCCGTTCATACATAACCCTCGGCCACATCACTATATTACCCCCCTTATCTGCAGGTTTAATTACAGTGTCCTCAAGAGTTTTTAATCTCTTTAGACTCCTCCGTTCGGCACAAGTTAAATTGTCATGCTTGATGCCTGTGGATATTCTCTCGAAATCCTGGGCTACCAGTTTAACAAATAGGTCGATTGGTGGGCATATAGTGAATGGAGGAAATTTAGATGATCGTTTTCTTATAGTTTGAGGGATCGTACCTGTCTCAGGGTTTTGTTGTTCCTTGAGTAGTTGTTGTAAGGCCTGCAACGCCTCTCTCTCTTCAGGTGTGTCAAAAATCTCATCTTCCTTCCTATGGAACCATCTTTTGAAGATCAATCCTCTGGCAAAGAGATGTAAATCCTTTAGCGCTGTGAAAGTATCAAAGTGGGTAGAGGGTGCAAAGGTCAGCCCCTTAGATAATACTCCAATATCTATAGGGGACAAATGGTGAGTGGATAAATTGATTACCTGCATTCTCGAATTGTCAGGCAATTGAGTGGATGTTTGGTTACGCCAGCCTTCTCCTCTTTGTCTGTTGGCTGGGTCATAATTATATGTCTGTATCCGTTGTTCGCCACCCCTGCCTCTCTGCCGACCCTTCTGTCTAAACATATTTTGTCTCCTATGATCTATTCCACTCCGTGTCCTGCCTCTCTGCGCATTATCTTCAGGCTCCGACATGGAGCTCACTGATGACACAGAGGGAGATCTTCTCCCATCCGCACTGAATTGTTTAGGATATTGCCACCTATATATCCGGTTTGTCAACTTGTCATTGAGGTCTCGTTGGAATTTACGACTTTTGATGTCTTGAATATTTTTATCCCATTTGTCCAACTCCAGGTCGAGTTGTTGGAATGTACTGATCCATTCCTCATCACTTAATTTGGTCTTGAGTTCAGTCTGTGTTTTTTCAATCTCAGCATTAAGCGCCTCAAGTGTCTGTTTGTCCAGACCAATCAGCAGTTCCATAAATGTTTGAGATGACGTCCTGCAAGTGTCCTCCCACCGGGAGACAAAGCATTCGTCCAAACTGTTGAGGGTCGGGAAGACCTGAATCCTGAGTCCTCTGGGTATAAGGCCTCTCTGTAAATACTTCTCCAGAAAGGCCTTATTCCACCATGTTTTGGTTCGTTTATGAAATAATGACTTGAGGTTATTTTTGATAGCAGCTATGTTGCCCCGGGTGTCGGGATCTCCCACTGTGGGATCATCTTTAAAGACCAAATCTAACTTGGTCAACCAGGACCTTTCCCTGGCCTTAAAGTCCATGCTGGTGGACCTCCCAGAATCTGCAAAGAAAACAGAACATGAAAGTACTATACCTATATGGAGAGCACCAAAGGGACAACGCCAGCCAAACCCTAATTCCCAAAAGTTAAACATTAATGAGATAAATGTCTATATGTTAATATAAGATATTCTAGAGGGAACAAGAAAAAAGGAGGGGGGCGGGACTTACAAGCCCTGAATAAACATGATAGTATCGGTGGGGATACACACTAAATGAATTATAAACCTAAAAACGGAGTCCGACACACCAAGGATTGATAAAAATAACAAGTTTTATTATGACATATAACAAAAAAACAAACAAACAAACAAACAATTAAAAGTTAAAGATGATTGCCACAGTGTAAACAAGATACCAGACAATGATACATATGATATTAAAGTTGTAGTACACTAGGTAGCAGAGTGACACTGGAAAGATGAAGATTAACAATTAATAAATAATTAATCAATTAATAAGTGTGAGTGTAGCCGCAGTGTGTTAAAGTCCTGCATCCTGTTCAATAGGTAAAGGCCACAATCAAGTGGTACGTATTAATCACAGCCAGATGCAGGAGTTCAGGCGCAACAGCAAATCACTCACACATATAAGAACACCAATGGGTGTATACATGAAAATAATAGCAAAAAAGGTCAAGAGTAGAGGCTCTGAAGTAGAGCAGAACACCTTACCTATGTCACAGTCAGCACTGTCTGGCATCAACCCCGACGCGCGTTTCGGCCCTCGAGCCTTCGTCTGGGGGTGGTGTCAGAAAGTATAGAGACGCTATTTGAACAACAGAGAGCCAATCGGGATACAAGGGGAACAGCTGAAGCTGCTGGAAATCACTGTTGACACGTAGTGTGCCGTAGCCCGACAGTCCGGTGTATCCACCGCCGGAACCGGAACAAGGACAAGGGTCACGTGTCCCGCAGCCTGGTCCGGCCAGGGACACAGACACCCAGAAAGGTTCCGGCGTATCAGCATCCCAGGCACGGCACCAGGCCCCGGAAGACGCAAACCATATGACCGCAATGCTCCGGCCGAGGCAGCGAAGACCCAGACTGACAGGCCACGCATGTGCACCAAGGAAGAATGGAGCGACATAAACCGTAAGTAGAAGGAAGGAAGCCAGGAAGCCCTGCAAAACTCACCTCTTTCTTTGCCAGCACAGCACAGAGCCAAGATGGCGCCGGACCGCATGGTGTCTCAGCCTCCTCGCGGCGGGCGCGCAGCCCACAGTCATCTCCTCGTTCTGACATGGTCGGAAAATCGAGGATCTCCAACCCGGCCCTACAGCAGACCAGCCAAGGTGAGACCCATAACCAGTCTCCCCTGCACAACAAGCCATGCTGCAGTGTCTCCATGGGGGAATATGCAGCAACATCTTCCCCATACAGGGACTCTCCCTCACATTCAATGCCCTCAGCAGAACACCCTATTACTATCTCTGACATGAAATGTCTGCTAAAAGAGCTGAAAGATACCATACATGCTGATATTCATGGTGCACACTGAGTTGATCGCTATAGGAGAAAGAACAGCACACTTAGAAGACAAAATGGAAGATTTCACCACAGCCCATAACAGCTTAGTGGACGCTCATAATGCTACAGAGGATGATGTAACACTTATTAAGCTGAAACTAGCTGACCTAGAAGACCGCTCTAGGAGAAATAATATTAGATTCAGAAACATCCCTGAAAATATTTCAGACGACAAGCTAAAAGAATATTTAACCGACTTATTCACAGCACTGCTTCCAGACGCAGCAGAAAGAGATCTACTCATTGATAGGGCTCATAGAGTCCCCAAACTAAAGCACCTGGCTCCGACTATCCCTAGAGATGTTCTGGCTAGATTGCATTTTTTCCACTTTAAAGATAATCTGCTCAGGGCTGCAGCAAATACAAATACAAAAAATCTGCCTGAACGGTTCCAGGACATTTCACTATACGCTGACTTATCCATAGCCACACTGGCTAGAAGAAGAGAGTTTGCTTCAACAACTCAGGTTCTGAGACGACACAACATTCCCTACAAGTGGGGCTTCCCAGTCAAACTGATAATAAGGAACAACTCACTCTATCTCCTCTCCCAAAGAAGCAGCTAACTTACTAAAGAAATGGTCCCTGGACCCGTCACTAGATGACGACAACATAGCAGTAAAAATGAGGAAACCCAATACTATTCCACAGGAATGGTCCAAGACAGAACGCCAGGAATCTCCTCCTCGTCCAGATGTTTGATAAGTATCTTTCTGATCCGAAGTTTTCAATTGATGCTATGCTTATCTTCTGAAAAGTTACGTGCTTTATTCACCTCACCACCTAAATGTATCCTGCTGATACATAGTTTATCTCCGGTCCTTTTTACCTTTCTAATTTTATTGGTTCTACAATTTCCAGTCCACCCGAAGTCGAGAGACTATCCTAGGATGTCCAGACGGGTTCACTTGGAACCAAGACTTTCTTACCCAAAATGTTTGAATATTTGGGAAGATTTTCAAATGTTCAGTTTTTTGTCTTTGTTCTTTTTTGTCTTAAACCCATGATATTTTCTAAGAAATGTATTATTATACTTGAACCTGAGCTTCTTTTATGCTAGATGTAATGTCATTAAGCAATGCGATGTCATATGTCATTCCCACAGATGTGTCTTTATAACGTGGTACACTCTCCCCAATGGTTATTACGATATGCACCTTGAATGTAAAGGGTCTTAACAACCCTTTTAAGAGGTCCTTGTTTTGGAGAGAATGTGTTAAGCAAAAATGTGATGTCATTTGTGCCCAAGAAACCCATCTAAATGAAAAAGATGCTCCCAGAATGTACAATAGGCATTTCCCACATACCTTTTATTCTCATGCAATAGACAAAAAGAAGGGAGTATTGATAGCTATCAGGGTCACTGTTGCATTTCAGTTGACATCTATTATCTCTGATCCAGAGGGTAGATATCTAGTAATTATATGTCTCATTAACAATATTCCATTTACCAGTCAATCTTTATGCGCCCAACACTCACCAACACAAATTCACAAAAAAACTGTTTGATTTAGTTCAATCAAAAAAAACTGACAACTTAATTATTTGTGGAGATTTTAATAGAACTATAGATCCTATTTTAGACAGGAACCCGCCTCAATCTAAAGATAAAAATTGTGACTTATGAAGCTTATTACATTCAGAGGAACTATACGGCGCATGGAGAGTTAATCACGCGTCTGAAAAAGATTATACATTTTTCTCTAATCCACACAATACATACTCTCGCATAGATCTAATACTAGTGGACAAATGGTTATTGCAAAGAGTATCTAACACAAAAATTGATATAATCACGTGGTCAGATCATGCACCGGTATCCATAAGGTTTCAGGAATCCTTTAATTCTCCCCCAACATCTCCTTGGAGGTTAAACAATTACCTTCTTAATAATGATGTATACATATCTGCCATTGAAAAAGCGCTCTCAGAATATTTTTCACTAAACAATGTTGACAACATCTCTACAACCACTCTGTGGTGTGCCCTCAAGGCTGTTATAAAAGGCCACTTCCTTAAAATAGCAGCGCTAGAAAAACGTAACAGATTGGTTAAAGTCAAGGAAATTTCAGATAAATTGGCAATCTTAGAAATCAAAAATAAATCCACCATTTCCTCTACTCAAACTGAAGAAATCAAATCCCTTCGGCATCAATTACACCTTATACTTCAGAACAATTACGAACTACATCTTAGAAAATCTAAACTGATAAATTACTGGCAAAACAATAAAGCTTCTAAACTCTTGGCAAATAAGTTAAAGAAAAAGGCCGCCAAGTCTAGAATCCCTTACCTATATGACAAAAACAAAAACAAACTCCTCAACCACCTCGATATCGCCAACTAATTTTCCAACTACTATTCTTCTTTGTACAATTTACAGGACAACCTTAACACTTCCCAACCCTCCATAGAGGGTATAAATGACTTCTTGGAAGGTATGAAATTGCCTTCACTTTCCAGCGACCAACTAAAAATGCTGAACAGAGACCTATCGGATAGGGAAATCTCAAAGGTGATAAAATCCTTAAAACTCAACAAATCTCCTGGACCAGACGGTCTCCCAAATGAATACTACATAAAATTCTCACACATACTATCTCCTTATCTACTACAATGTTTAAGGACTATAGTATCTACCGGCTCCACTCCTACTGAGATGCTACATGCAATAATTGTCACTCTCCCCAAGCCAGGGAAATCTCCAGATACACCGGCAAATTTCAGACCAATTTCTCTACTAAACTCTGATCTTAAAATAATGGCTAAACTGATGTCGAACAGACTGATATCCATTCTCCCCTCCATTGTGCACCCCGACCAAGTAGGTTTTATAAAAGGTCGCCAAACCGTTGATGGAACGAGGAGATTTGTTGACTTAATTGACGTTGTGCATTCTCGTGGGACACCTTCTCTGCTCCTATCTCTGGATGCGGAGAAGGCCTTCGACAGAGTCCACTGGGGATATTTAAAAATTTGGCTTCAAGGGCTCCTTCTTATCAGCAATACACTCCCTATACTCATCACCGACTGCAACTGTATACTCTTCTGGGTTTATGTCCGCTCCTTTCAAAATCACAAATGGCACCAGACAGGGATGTCCCATGTCCCCTCTTCTTTTTGCGCTATTAATGGAACCATTTGCTCAAGCCATTAGATCCTCACCTCATCTCTCTGGGATTTCAGTAGGCCAAGAAGACCACAGAATAGGGTTATTCGCAGACGATCTGATACTTGCTCTCTCAAATCCTGATTCCTCACTACAGACAGTTACCTCAATGATAAATCAATTTAGTAGTGTATCATACTACAAGATAAACACATCCAAAAGCCAAATTCTTAATCTAGGGATACCCCAAAGAACAAAAAAGCTTCTAGAAGAAAGATTCCAATTCAAATGGGTTAAATCAGAAATGACTTACTTAGGAATTAAACTCGCATTCCCTCCATCAAAATTGTTTAACTTTTCTCCTTTACTGAACACAATCAAGCTAGACATAGCCAACCTCCGAACACAAGGTATATCGTGGCTGGGCAAAATTGTGGCAGTAAAAATGATAATCCTTCCAAAAATCTTATATATATTTCGTAATATGCCAATCTTTATTCCCATATCATACCTAAAATAACTCCAAAATTTGATACTCAGATTTCTTTGGAACAATAAGAAAGCTAGAATCAAAGCAGACATATTGTATTTACACCCGAAAATGGGAGGTTCAGGATGTCCCTCCATACTGCAATACTACAGAGCAGCTATCTTGGACCAATTACGTTCACTGTGGTCTAATGACAAGTCCAAACGATGGGTTCAAATAGAAATGCATTCTTTGAAAACTCCCCACCTTAAAAACTTTCTACTCGCTGTCTCGCATTTAAAATATGTACCTAGATCTCCGTTGTCCACTATATCAGCCATATTATCCTTATGGCCTATTATAACTCACCAGAAGAACCTAATTCAAATGAATATTTATAAAAGCTCTTTGGAAGTGTTGGAAATCGCAATTCCTAATCTCGATCTTACTAGGTGGAAGGAAAAACAGTTGCATAAACTACACAAATTGTGGCATAATGGTGATTTCATTCTATTATCAGAATTGCAAAATACATACAATATTCCCATCGAGGACTTTTACAAATACCTTCAGGTCAGACATGCATTACAAAAAATCCCCCCTCCTCCGGGAGACGTTCATTCCCCATCCCCACTAGAGAGATGGATTACTTATTCAAATAGATCTGATAAAGGTCTCTCTAAGTGTTATAAAATTTTGAATACTCCTATTTCGGATCAATTATGTCATATTAAAACGCTGTGGGAAGCGGATTTAGCTCTATCTTTTACTAATGACCAGTGGGCCTCCGCCCTCATGGCTACTACGACACATTCTAGATGTGCCAACCACATAGAAAATGCAAGAAAAATATTTTATAGATGGCACTTTACTCCAAATAGATTGTCACAAATTTTCCCGACTATGTCCTCCAATTGTTGGATATGTGATAGTAATACAGGTACTTTTATTCATATGTGGTGGGAGTGCAAAAAAGCCAACACAGTGTGGCTCAAAGTATTCCAATTGCTCTCTGAGCTTTATGGCTCAAATATCACACCGAAGCCGGAATTAGCGCTTCTATCCATAGGTTTGAATCTATTTCCAGCCTCTTTTCAAACAATTCTTCAACACTTACTAATTTCCACCAGGCGTTCAATAGCCTCCACTTGGAAGGAAAAGTCCTGCATCAAGATAGGAGATATTGTTCGGAGTATGAATGATAGTTGCTGGTTAGAATGTATGTCTGCATCCGCAGTCCAAAAATCTGACGTATTTCAGAAAAGATGGGATGTGTGGCTTAAGAGCAAATATAACCAATCTACCATTTCTCACAAGATCTGATAGCATAAAACTCACACTAACACCTCCTATAGATGTTAAAAATTCTATAAGTCAGTGGAACTGACATCTCAGGTTTATTTCACATTACCAGGGTTTATAGATTTCGGTTTTCTTGTTCTCTTTTGTTTTTGTTCCAGTCCATCTAAATGTACGATACTGCTTGCACCACATGCAATGTTTCCTCTTTTTGATGTCAATGAAGCTGATATTGTATAGGCTTGCCTAACCTTTGCTTGTGAATCAATCGTTACTCAATTGTATCAATTGTATCTGTACATTTTCATGGAAATATTTTTTTTTTCAATAAAAATGTAATGTTTCAAAAATAAAATAAAAAATAATAATATTATAGTTTTATAGATGGGGTTGTTACGAACGCAGTGATACCAAATATGTGTAATCGACCGCCGCATCGAAGGGGTTAACTGACGAAATCAGTGGCGATGGGCCGCTGATCGGCAACAGGGAATGCAGGGCAGACACCCTGCACAGTTAACCGCCGCTGCGGCCGTTAACTGTCAAAGCACAGACGTAACTGCACGTCGATGTGTGCGAAGTTACTGCTCACCTCGACGTGCATTAACGTCAAGGTGCGGGAAGGGGTTAAGTACTAGGATGATGTATCTAGCTTTGAAGTCTACAACAGAATTTACAACCTGAGGGGGGAGAGGTTTGTGGAGAGCTATGGCCAGTGGCGTAACTACCGCGGTAGCAGCAGTAGCGGCTGCTACGGGGCCCGGGGCTTGAGGGGGCCCGTGCCGCCAGCCGACACGCCCTCCCAAATGCCCGGTGGCGCCGCTAGCAGCCGTTATGGCTGCTACAGGGGTAGCACCGCTACTGTGGGGCCCGCGCCGCCGAGCCTTACACAGGCACTCTCATGCCTGTAGGTGTCGCTAGCACCGGAGGGGGCCCCGGTGCTAGCGGCAGCCAAATACATGTATTAGCGCTGAATGGCCGGGCATGTTCCATGCCTGACCATCCAGTGCCTTACAATGACACTGATTGGCTAGCGGCGCGATGACATCATCGCGCCGCTTCCATGCTTGGAAGATGCTGATTGGCGGGGCAAGTCATTCTGCCCCGCCAATCAGCGTCATTGAAGGACGCTCATTCAGCTCCTGCAGACATGCTCAGAAGAGAGCATGTCTGCATCGCCAGTGAACAGCGTGGGAACCGGAGAATGTGAGTATGTCAACTTTATCTATTTTTTTCCTCATAAAAATGTGAATGGCATTATCTATAGTGGGGGGGGGTCTATCTACAGGGGGGGGGGGTCGTCTTTATGTGGGCTATTATATATAGGGGGGTCTATATGTGGGGCAGTAGCTTCAGGGGGGTCTATATGTGGGGCAGTAGCTACAGGGGGGTCTATATGTGGGGGTGTGGGCCACTATCTACAGGGGGGTCTATATGTGGGGCAGTATATGTGAGACACTATACAGGGGTGGGCTATATGTAGAGCACTATCTATAGGGGAGCTATTTTTTAGGGTACTTTCTATAGGGGTGGGCTATGTGTGGGACACTATATACAGGGGTGGGTTACCTGTGGGGCACTAGCAACAGGGTGGCTATATGTAGTGCACAGTCTACAGGGGTGGGCTATATGTGGGACAATATCTACAGAGGTGGGCTATACGTGGAGCACTAACTATAGGGGAAGCTATATGTAGGGCAGCACGGTGGCTCAGTGGTTAGCACTATTGGCTTGCAGCTCTGGAGTCCATATGTGGGCACTATCTACAGGGGCTTCTATGTAGGTCACTATCTACAGGGGGCACTATCTACAGGGGGCACTATCTACAGGGGGCACTATCTACAGGGGGCACTATCCACAGGGGGCACGGTGTGTGTGTGTGTGTGTGTGTGTGTGTGTGTGTGTGTGTGTGTGTGTGTGTGACAGTTATATTTAGATGTGTTGAGAATTTTAACTTTGTTTACAGGTGCAGAAATGTTTTAAAAGTGAGAAGCTGAAGACATCTAAACGGAAAACTGCAGAAGTGGGTCATGGCCGGGAGAAATCCATCATAGATGTCTGAACCGGAGGGAGAAGAAAAGAACTAGAATCTGAGACGTCACCGGTGAGTCACTTAATGTAAATGTTTATTCTGCCTCTAATCAGTATTGTAGTCACTGTATGATCTGCAGCGAGATGATGGTGGTATGATTTTTTTTTGTGAAACCGCATCTCCCAGCATATCCTTATCATTGTTTCGGCCATGCTGGGAGCAGTAGTTTTACGCCGTACAAACCTATGCGCAGTGGCGTAACTACCGCTATAGCAGCCGTAGCGACATCTACGGGGCCTGCAGCATGAGGGGGCCTGTGCCACCCGCCGGCACGGCTCCTCCCATGGCCGCAGGCTCCGCTAGTAGCCGCTATGGCTGCTACAGCGCGACGCCACTGAAGGGGTTGTTCCTACAAAAGACATGCATCCCCTATCCACAGGATAGGGGATACATGTGGGATCGCTGGGACGCCCAGCGATGATAAGAACAGGGGACCGAAAGTCCCCCCTAAGTTCTCCATGACAAACCTCGGACTTCCGGGGTCTGTGTCGGCAGCTCCATGGAAATGACTTGGGCACCGGTCGTGCTTGTGCGCATGCGTGACCAGCGCTCCTTTCATTTTTATTGAACTGCGCAGACGCCGGAAGTCCGAGGTTAGTCATGGAGAACTTCGGGGGACTTTCGGTCCCCCGTTCTCCTTATCGCTGCCAGCGATCACACATGTATCCCCTATCCTGTGGATAGGGGATGCATGTCTTTTGTAGGACAAACTATAGGCCGTTTTTTTTTTTGGGGGGGTCTGTATGGCGTAATCTACAGAGGGGGCTGTATGGCGTTATCTACAGAGGGGGCTGTATGGCGTTATCTACAGGGGGCTGTGTATGGTGCTATCTATAGGGGGGCGCTGTGTGGTGGAATCTATAGGGAGGCACTATCTACAAGGGGGGGGGGTTGTGTGATACCCAGCAGAGGGGGGGGGCCCAGTCAAAAGTTTGCTATGGGGCCCAGTCTTTCCTAGTTACGCCCCTGGCTATGGCAACTCCACATGATCTGGAAAGGTGATTTGTGTCAAATTTATGTTTAATGGTAGGGGAATGTCCTTCCTTGAAGTGTGTTTCCTGGAAGCATGCAATGTGTACCTTACGCTTGTGAAGATGGTGTAGGATTTGCGCCCTTCAGCACCTTCGCATTGAAGGAGGCTATAGTAAGGTCAGCCATGGATGCAGACTAAACGGCTTGCTGAGGTATTCCGGAAGAAACAATAAAGGCAGGAGTCCAGGGTCACCATGAGGAGAAAAGGGAAAGGAGACAAGCTAGAAATAGAAAGCACAGCATGAGAGAAAAACGAAAACAAAGACAAAAATTCAAACAAAAAAGGCAGTAAGAAAACAACTGCCGTGCAAGCTAAGCGCAAAAATGCGGAGGGCCAAAGGCTCGGTCCAATACTTACAGGAGGAAGGTGACAGCTAGGCATGGCTGGCCTTAGATACGTTCGACCAGTGCGGTCGCATAGGGCGCCAGCCGCCACACTGCAAGAGGGGCGCCAGCGGGTGTGTGTATCACCGCGCTGTTGCAACAACCAGCGGGTCAGGTGCCACTCGCTAACTGCACCCAGGGCCGACCTTAGGCAGTCGCCTTTCCGCCCGGGCGCTTCTTCACTTAGTGGCCGTCGCTACCGCTGTAGCAGCCATAGTGGCTGCTAGCGGCGACAACGGGCATGAGGGCGTTGGTGCCGCTAGCAGCCGCTGCGGCTGCTATAGAGGTAGCGACGGCACTATAGCAGAGCAGGGAGGTATCTCCCTGCTCTGCTATCTACTAGCGCCACTGTAGCTCCCTGAAGGTGCGGAATCCCCATGTGGCCGGGGATTCCGCTCCTGGAGCGGTTCTTGATGTCTCTGTCCATATATGGACAGTGACATTAGAGGAAACTCCTGAAGTGGAATCCCCGTCCACAGCGTTGCAGACGCTGTGATCGGGGATTCCACTTCAGGAGAAGCTCCTGTCTGTGTCCATTTATGGACAGTGACGTCATTGGCTTATCCAGGAGTGGAATCCCCGGTCACAGCATCTGCAATGTTGGGGACAGGGATTCCACTTCAGGAGTTTCCCCTGATGTCACTGTCCATATATGGGGGTTCTGCTCCTTCAGGGAGCTACAGTGGCGCTAGATATACTAGAAGGGGTGGGGATTTGCTATCTACAAGGGGGCTGTGTGCTGTGTGGCACTACCTACAAAAAAGGACAACTGTGCAGGAGCACACAAAATACCTAGCTTTCCCGGATATCAAATAAATGTGTGGAAATAAACTAAGATATAACTTTTATTTAATCGAGCTAAAAGGATTAATCCTTTTAGCTATACTAAATAAAAGTTATATCTTAGTTTATTTCCACACATTTATTTGATAGCTGGGAAAGCTGGGAATTTTATGTGCTCCTACAGCAGTTATCCTTTTTTGAATGTTTATTGCCTGCCAGCTATCGGGGTCATTTCGTAGTCCTTGCACTACCTACCAGGGAACTGTGGGCTGTGTGGCACTACCAACCAGGGGGCTGTGTGGCACTACCAACCAGAGGGCTGTGAACTGTGTGGCACTACCAACCAGGGGGCTGTGGGCTGTGTGGCACTACCAACCAGGTTGCTGTGTGGCACTCCCTACAAGGCGGCTGTGTGGTGCATTCTACAGTGGGCTGTGTGGCGCACTCTACAGGGGGCTGTGTGGTGCAATCTACAAGGGGGCTGTGTGGCACTACCTACAAGGGGGCTTTGTGGCGCTACCTACAAGGGGGCTGTGTGGCGCTACCTACAAGGGGGCTGTCTGGCGCTACCAACAAGTGGGCTGTCTGGCGCTACCTACAAGGGGGCTGTCTGGCGCTGCCTACAAGGGGGCTGTGTGGCGCTACCCACAAGGGGGCTGTGTGGCACTACCCACAAGGGGCTGTGTGGTGCTACCTACAAGGGGCTGTGTGGCACTACCTGCAGGGGGAATCTGTGAGTGGTCGGCTGATGGTCATTTTACTGTGAGTGGGGGGCTGATGGTCTTCAAGTGGTTTACGCCTCTAACCTCCAATTGAAATTAACAGGAGGTAGAAAATACCTGTGTCTCCCGTTTGGTGCTTTTTTTCCTGCGTCTTTTGCATTTGCTTCAACGGCTTAAGAAAAAACACAAAAAAAAGGTCAAACAATGCTGTCAGTTCCTGAAGGAATTTTGAGGCACATTTTTTCTTGCCTTGCAAAAAACGTGTGTGAACATACCCTATGAGTGTAGTGCTTGTTCTTAGCCATTTTCTGTCTTTCTCAAAACAATTTTGGTAGGGGTGCCCTGAGGAAATTTTATTTTTCCAGTGCTGCCTCGAGTCCGAAAAGGTTGGGAAACTCTGTACTAGGCTACAGGATCACGCCGTGGAGAAGCTCAGTTCGTCATGGGAACGGGGTCTAGGTGAGTACAATTTTTGTTTATGTTTGGGGCACTGTCTACAAGGGGGAAGTGGGGCGGGATGTATGGCACTGTCTACAAGGGGGAGGTGGGGGGCTGTATGGCACGATCTACAAAAAGGAGGTGGGGGATTATGGCACGGTCTTCAGGGAGGTTGTATGGCAAAATCTACAGGGGGGCACTATACTGTGTGGGGGCCACTAAGCGGACATTATACTGTTTAGGGGTAATACAGGTGGCATAATACTGTGGGCACAATTAGAGGACAAAATACTGTGTCTTTGAAGGGGTTGTAATATATTATTAAATATTATTATTATACTGTATGGGGACACTAAAGGGACATTATAATTTTTTAATGGGGCATCTTTTTTTAATGATTGGGTGGGGCGCCGAAAGATCATTTCGCACAGAGCGCCATCTATCCTAGGGCCGGCCCTGCAGCTACGCATAAGAGCTATCTGCACTCCCCAGCTTACAGAAGTAGGAGTATGAACAGCTAACATTATGTACGCACTGTAAATAAAAGAGGGAGGAAGGCATTGTAAGGTATACTCAATACTCAAAACAAAAGGCAAGCTAGATATCTAACAGCAAATAAGAAAAAAGGATAAATTCCAGGAGCTGATAAAACAATTACAGCTAACAAAATAAAATAAGACCCAGATTATACATGTCGGCGACAAGGCAACTCCGATCATCACACCGAACGGGCATTCTCCACAGGCGGTGTAGGATCACGTTCCTGCCTGCGTCTGGACCATCTGCTGGGCCCGTGTGTGGGGCGACCCCCAGTGGTAGGCTAATGCACAGAGAGCGGGCGTCCTGCCCGAGATCCTCTGCCTGCAGAGGATAACAGTGAGGGCCACTACAGTAGTGAAAGATGAGGACGGTCTAAGTCCCTCAAAAAAACAGGCAAGTCAGTCGGAGATCGTATAGTATAGGTGCGACCATCTTGTCTGACCATCACGGCAAAAGGAAAGCCCCATCTGTAGATGATGCCTCGGCTCCGGAGTACCTCCAGAAGGAGTTTGAGATAGGGTATGTATAGACAGATCTGGCAAGATACGTATCTGCGTACCTTGATGAAGAATTTTGGGCTGTTGTCGGATTTTTTGTAGAATAGAGTCCATGATGACGTAAAAGTGGATTCGGCAAATGAAATCCCTTGGCCGCTGATCATCAATACTCAGTGGACGGAGGGCCCGATGTGCCCTATCAATTTCTGTATGAGTATTCGGCGGACGGTCCAATAAGTTATTGAAGATGGTAGACAGAGTAGAGAACAGATCAGACGCAGGAATGGATTCGGGTAATCCCCGAATACGTAAGTTGTTCCTCCGGTCACGATTCTCAATATCATCAAGATGTTGTTGCAAAATGAAAAATTGAGCCGAGTGCTGTTGTATAGTAGATTGAATATTTGCAATAGTAGCAGTGTCAGCGACCCTGTCTTGAGTAAGGGTGTCCACCCTCGTAGAAAGTGAGGAAAGTTCAGCACGGAACTTGGTGAACTCCAGCTTACATTGCTCCACAATCTGTTTGGCAAAAAAAGTCATATCAGCCCTAGTGGATAACAATTGAGCAAGCTGACGGATATCTGAAAGAGTATCTTGTCTGTTTTTACAGACAGACAGACAGACACACACAGATGAGGAGTCTTAAAGACTTAATCCGAGAACAGCCGGAATATCATCCGGAGCAGGAGCATAATCCGGGTTAGGATGAGTAGAGGAATTGAACAGAAATCCTTGGCTATGGGTGTACAATACAGGTAAGACTGTGCGCACACAACTATCGTGTATAGGCTAGGGTGGAATTATCTTGCTCCTACAAATAAATCAACCAACACCGACTGAACCTTTAACGTGGGTTGATCAGGGGGTCAGCCACAGCTTTATTCACTATATTGTTATCCAATATTTTCACAATAAACAGATTACCGCTTATACCCTTATGCCAGCCCGCCTAAGGCAGGGCATGTAGGTCCCTTCTTATATAACAAAATACTGCCTGCTGTGACATGAGCTTTAAAAACGAACAAATTGCATCAAAACCACAAAGTTAACAAAATCCTTATTACAAACTTGGATACGATCAACAAAATGACCATTGAATGAGGTATGTTCCGTACAAAATATATATACCGAATTTCAAAGACAACTTGTAAAATGTGTATCAAAATGTATATTCCTTTGTTTTTTTTTATTATCTTAATTTTTTATAGTGTTTTGTTTTGTTTTTTGTATAACCAAAGTTTCTCATATCTGTTCAAACCATTTTTTATTTTTTTTTATAGGTGGTTCAACAAACAACTAGGGAGGGCGGGTGGGACAAGTAACGGCCGGAAGAGGAAGATGTCTGCCGGCCCTTGGCTTATAAAGCCCAGCAGGGGAGGGTGGGCAAGACCGCCCACCATACTGCCCGCAAAACGCCCACTGAGGCGGGTGCTTACTATCCATGTAAGGCCCACGCCCCACCCTGCCTAACTCGGATGGGATCTGGCCCTAGCCCAAAAATAGCCCTCTTTAACCCCTTTCCGTGCCACACAGTCATGGGCCCAGCGGCTAATAAGCCTGAGGGCCTCCAAGACTGTGCGCACACAACTATCGTGTATAGGCTAGGGTGGATTTACCTTTCTCCTACAAATAAATCAACCAACACCAACTGAACCTTTAACGTTGGTTGACCAGGGGGTCGGCCACAGCTTTATTTACTATTTTGTTATCCAATATTTTCACAATAAACAGATTACCGCTTATACCCGTATGCCAGCCCACCTAAGGCAGGGCATGCAGGTCCCTTCTTATATAACCAAATACCACCACGAGGAGGATGCGCATCCTCAACTGTGCATACCTCCTCCCCCACGACCCCCGGTCAGCCTGAATAAAGCCTCCTCCATCCCATCCTGGAGCCCTGACAAAAGATGTCCAACCCAATATCAGTCAGGTGCACCCCGTCCTGCAGCAGTAAACACCTATTATCCCCTTCTAACATCCTATGCCTAATAACTACACCACCCATGGCTCTGACATACCTGGAGACCCTGGTGTTTAACAGGCGCCTCCGCCTCTCATTGGCATTAAGATCACTTGCGCCTTGCCACTCCGCACGGGGAATCACCTCTGACCAAACCAATACCAACTGAGCGAAGAATGACGTGAACCTTTCTAAATCCTATCAAATCAATGCTATCAATTCCCCTAGACAGACAGAACAAAGGTCGTTCCCCCCAACATGGATCACTAGCACCGTTGGCGTTGCTCGCTGTCTGCTGATAGCCACCACCTCCGGCAGTACCTCCAGCCACCTCAGGCCACGAATTCCTCTCCAGTGAATATCAGCTCCCAACACGCCCAGTGAGAGACCGCCTGGTCTTATAGAAGCCCGTCTTTCCACCCAAAAAACATATGAGTGGCCAAGGATCCATATTGCGGGCGAGAACCTGTAATCAAGAAACAACATTAATGCAAAAACAAATCCGGACGAATATAACCAGCAAAACATTCAGATCGCCAACGCCCAATGCGGCGGACCACTCCGTCGGGTAGGCCCAAACTCCTTCGGGGGAAAAGCCGCCCTGGATAGAGTGGACCTAAAAACCGCCGAAAACTGGAACCTGGTGAGGGGTTTGCCATCTAAATGGGATAGGAATTGGAAACCGGACAAGCGAGCCTGGGAGTACTGAGCAATAGTTTGAACTGGGCAGGCCGGCCCGGGTACGGGTCGCAGGGATATCCAACAGCCTTTGCCAAAGACATTCGTCTTGGATTTCCGTATAAGGAAACGGATGCTGGAGCTGGATAAGACAACATCGTCAACTAGTAGACCCCCGGGGCGGGTGGCTAACATGGCCACCAATTCGGAAATGCGTAGGGCACCGAAAAAGGCCAAAACAAAAGCCACTTTAAATAAAGAAACTTCAAATGGGGAAGAACAAACACCGGCTAACTCCTGCAATCATTTTAGTAGACTGGGGTAAGAGACAGGCCGTCTGCATTCCCGTCTAACTGCTGATTTCTTCCATCCCTTCAACACCTGGGCTATGAAAAAAAGATTTAGTAACATCCGGCCAAGAACGCAACTTAAAGGAAAAAGCAAGGCCGGTCAGCCGTCGCTGCGCAACTGCTCCCGAAACCCATCTCTCTAACAATTTGGATAAATAAGCCAATACATAAGTTCTGAGGGTAGCCTCATCAGGTCCCAGGGCCCGCTCGCAACAACATCCAGCCACTCGTTCCACGCCTTACCGTATGCCGCCCAAGTAGACGGGGCGAGAGACGACCTTACGAGAGGGACCAGTTGGGATCCAGCATCCTCCACAACGTATCCGGGCAGCTGGCCTCTGCCGTGTCTGCCTGCGTGCAAAGTGAACGGAAAACCTGGCAATTAAAACGTGACAAAGCATCAGCGACTTTATTTTGAACACCAGGAATATGGCGAGCCCTAAATTGGATGTTGTGTTGCAGGCATCTTAACACCAGACGCCGGATCAACACAACAACGGGGGGGGGGGGGGGAAGAAGAAGTCAGGTGGTTAACAGCATGGACGACACTGGAATTATCAGACCAAAACACTACCGACGAATTAGCCAACACTCCCCCCCACAGTTTGATGGCAACTGTAATGGTAAACTTTTCAAGCAGCGTCAAATTTTTACAGCAGCCGCGGTCACGCCAGGACTGAGGCCAGGGGGCAGCGCACCATGCACGGCCCAGTATGGCCCCGAAACCCGCGCAGCCTGCCGCAGCCATAAACAATTGAATCTCGCGGTTGGACACCGGCGAAGCCATCCAGCACGTGCGCCCGTTATGATCAGATACGAAATTCAACCACACCTGGAAATCACTCCTAAGAGCTGCCGTAATGCGCACGTAGTGCGTGGGGGACCGAACACCGGCCATGGCTAAGGATAAACGGCGTGAAAATATACGACCCATCGGCATCACTCTGCTCGCAAACACCAACAGACCCAATAACGATTGGACCTGCCGGAGCTGTAGCTTCTTTGCAACCATTGCCGCGGACAAGTGAGACCTTAGTTTAACAACCTTATCCACTGGAAAACAGAACACCATTTCCACAGAATCGATCTCGATTCCTAGAAAAGATAACACCGTTGTCGGGCCTTCGGTTTTTTCCTCCGAGAGGGGAACGCCAAAACGGACAGCCAAACAACGGAAAGAGTCAAGTAAAAATTGACAACGCGTGGACGTGGAGGCCCCTACGAAAAGAAAATCGTCCAAGTAGTTTGTAGTGGTAGGACAACCCGTTAACTCCCTCAAAACCCACTCTAAGAAAGAACTAAAAATGTCAAAATAATAACAAGAAATGGAGCAACCCATGGGTAAACACATATCATAGTAAAATTGACCATCCACCTGGCAGCCAAGCAAATGAAAACAATCAGGGTGAACAGGTAACAAACGAAACGCGGATTCCACATCGGATTTAGCCATAAAGGCCCCCTGTCCGGCCTGGCGGACTAAATCGACCGCTTATCAAACGAGACATACGGAACAGGTCCTTATCTATCCCGTCGTTAACTGAACTTCCTTTTGGGTATGACAGGTGGAGTATTAAACTGAATTTACCAGGCTCGTTATTGGGAAATACGCCTAAGGGGGATACCCGCAGGTTGGGGAATGGCAATTCTGAAAAGGGGCCGGCCATCCGGCCCAGCTTCAACTCTTTTCCCAACTTATCTCTGATTACCGCTGGGAATTCCCTCGTTGATTTCAAATTGCCCGACACCAAAGGTGTCGGGTTGGGAACAGAAGCGATAAAGAAGCCAAATGTGAAACCTGTTCTAAGCAGCACGGCTTCCCCCATCTTGGGGTACCGGTCTAGCCATGGTGACATCTCTAATACGCGTATTGGGGTCCTCAGCCCTGCTCGTATTATTTGGACGTGGGACCTGCGCGCTTCGACGGTTGCAACGTAAGGCTGGGTGGGCGGCACCACAGAAAGAGCACTCGTGTTTAAACTTACATGATGCATAGAATTTGCAATGGCCTTCGTTGAATAGCCAGCATGAGCCCGTACGCTTAACGGTGTGGGCCCCAACCCCAGGGAAAGAATCGCCAAACGCTGGCGGGGAAGGGGCCGCTGGCTGAAAGGGGCACTGGGACATCATGAGCCGTAACCAAACGTCCGTGGCCTTGGTGCCCCAGCCTACGAAACTCTTCGTCTTAACGCCACCAAGCCGAACCCCCATGTGACTTATAAGCGCTAAAAACCGAGTCTAGGTATACAAAAAACTGGAAGGATTTCTCGGAGGAATTCTGGGAGGCTACACAACCTAATATTGCAAAAACTTGCAACCAATTATTAAAAGTTCTGGCCACCTTCGGCTTCGCCGGAACCCCCCTTTCAAAACGTCGTTCCTTGTCGACAGTCGCCGAATCCACTGATACCAAGGACCAAATATCAACGTAGTCATTTCGCGCTATTTTTTCCCTGGTAACATCAGACAAGTGAGCACCAAGTGGGGGGATGCCACAAAAATAAGTATCCCTGAAGGCGGGCAAGGAAGGGCCTGCCATAGACGTAGACGCCTCCACCAATGTTTTCCCAGCCTCAGCTTGTGAGGCCTGGGGGGTAGGGGCAACTGGCCTGCCCGCCAACAGGAACCGCAACACATTAACTATATCAACATCAGATGTAACCCCTGAGACAATCATACTCACCGTGACCAGATGCTGATGACGGGACCAAGGCCATCGAAGGTGGCTGGGAAGGAACAGGTGCGGAAGATGCTACTGGTACCTCCACCGTCCTTGAACTCATTGCCCGCCGACGGTTGGATGAGCGTGTGCTAAGGCGACGTCCGTCATGGCTGCCCCTTGGACTGCCGTTGCGAGACGACCCAGTGCGAGAGCTCGACGATTCGCAAATTGACGACAACCTCCTGTGCCGCTGACGACGTCTGTGCGAATGTTGAGATGAGCGGCGTCTGGATGACCGCCGAAAACGGGAACGGCGAGTCCGGTTGGTGTCCCTGGAGCTAACAGACGAAGCCCGCTCAACGTTTTCCGTTAGCACATTACTTGGACCCAAAACCGGAGGAACGACCAGGGCAGTAACGGATGGATGCTGAGGCGGTGAAGATGGTCGTGCCTGTTGCCTCACCCTCGGCGGATCCTGTTCACATTGGAAAAAATCCTCCTCACTATCGCCCAGGAAACAATCATCCCCATCATTCAGCGGGGAGGTGAAGTTTCATGCCACCCTCCGGCGACAGTACCTGGGGGGATGCGCTGCGGGGCCGCACCCCTTGTGCTGCTACGTGCGCCCATTGTGAGTGTTGATGGAAGGGGAGTCCCCCTTTGCAACCCCACCGAGCCCGACGCTGCCGTAGTACCTGGAGCTGCAGTGGAGGCAGATGTGCTCCTCGCGGTCGCTGGGCGAGGCCTAGCCCTTTCCAGACCGGTGGGAGACGTTAAAGAGGCTCTGTCACCAGATTTTGCAACCCCTATCTGCTATTGCAGCAGATAGGCGCTGCAATGTAGATTACAGTAACGTTTTTATTTTTAAAAAACGAGCATTGTTGGCCAAGTTATGACCATTTTCGTATTTATGCAAATGAGGCTTGCAAAAGTACAACTGGGCGTGTTGAAAAGTAAAAGTACAACTGGGCGTGTATTATGTGCGTACATCGGGGCTTGTTTACTACTTTTACTAGCTGGGCATTCTGATGAGAAGTGTCATCCACTTCTCTTCAGAACGCCCAGCTTCTGGCAGTGCAGATCTGTGACGTCACTCACAGGTCCTGCATCGTGTCGGCACCAGAGGCTACAGTTGATTCTGCAGCAGCATCAGCGTTTGCAGGTAAGTAGCTACATCGACTTACCTGCAAACGCCGATGCTGCTGCAGAATCATCTGTAGCCTCTGGTGCCGGCTCGTATGACACGATGCAGGACCTGTGAGTGACGTCACACTGTGATCTCTGGAGAACACGGCTGTGTCTGCACTGCCAGAAGCTGGGCGTTGTGAAGAGAAGTGGATGATACTTCTATACACAACGCCCAGCTAGTAAAAGTAGTAAACACGCCCCGATGTACGCACATAATACACGCCCAGTTGTACTTTTACTTTTCAACACGCCCAGTTGCACTTTTGCAAGCCTCATTTGCATAAATACGAAAATGGTCATAACTTGGCCAAAAACGTTACTGTAATCTACATTGCAGCGCCTATCTGCTACAATAGCAGATAGGGGTTGCAAAATCTGGTGACAGGGCCTCTTTAAGCCTGGAGACGGGGGGGATCACGTCCTCATCCAGCCCGCCTCGCGAGGGTTGCGTCACTGCACAGGACTGCGCATGCGTGACCTGTCTGGCAGAATCGGGGAAGACTCGTTGGTTGCCGGAGGGGGAGAGCTGCACTGGCGGCCTGGAGCGGCGGGCAGATTGCCAAGCAGGAAGTGGACACGGTAAGGAGGACTCCGGCGCCACAGTCTCGTTTAAGAGAGACTGCAGCCATACAGAACCCTCGTCCTGAAGACGGAGGCGAATTGACTCCTCAAGCTCTTGCCGTTTCATGATTGTAAACAGGTAAGTGTACTCACTGTGACACTGTATGTGACTGCGTACAAGTAACGGCTGGAAGAGGAAGATGTCTGCCGGCCCTTGGCTTATAAAGCCCAGCAGGGAAGGAAGGGCAAGACCGCCCACCATACTGCCAGCAAAACGCCCACTGAGGCGGGTGCTTACTATCCATGTGAGGCCCACACCCCACCCTGCCTAACTCGGACGGGATCTGGCCCTAGCCCAAAAATAGCCCTCTTTAACCCCTTTCCGTGCCACACAGTCATGGGCCCAGCGGCTAATAAGCCTGAGGGCCTCCAAAGTCTAGTGGTGTGGGGGAGACCCCCGAGGCAGTGACGGTGTTATGGTCGACTGCATATTAGGGGGATTGCCACACGACGAGCCAGAGGACCATGAGGGGGAAACTCCTACCAGTGCAGGGCCTTGGGGAGGATGGAGGAGTTCTGGGGGCCTCTAGCCCTGAATGCCCAACAGCAGACAAGGTGGCATGAGGCCCAGGACCTCGGTACTCACTGTGCCTCCTGGATGTAGCCTCCAGCTGTGCACCGGCAGATGAAGGAGGGAAGTCCGATGTACCACTTTTTTTTTAATCAACTTTATTAAACTCGTTTTTTACTTTTCTACTAGTCCCACTAGGGGACTTTACTATGCAATCTTCCAATCGCTTTTATAATACACTGCAATACTTTTGTATTGCAGTGTATTACTGCCTGTCCGTTTAAAACAGACAGGCATCTGCTAGGCCATGCCTCTGGCATGACCTAGCAAGTAGCAGGCATACACTACAGGCAGACCTGGGGGCCTTTATTAGGCCCCCAGCTGCCATAGAAGACACGACACCCGGCGTTCTTATTGCCGGGTGCCAGTGCGATGAGAGAGGGAGCTCCCTCCCTCTCTCCCAAACCACTCAGAAGCGGCGCTCGCTATTGAGCACCGCATCTGAGGGGTTAAATGGGTGAGATCGATACTGATATCTGTCATGAAGCGGGTTAGTGGACCCACTAGGCCGTACCGCCGTAGCGGGAAGGCAGCTGGCCAAACAACAGGACACCCCAGAAATACAATGTCCCGCACAAGGGTACCTGGATAGTCCAGACGGTGACCGAAGCTCTAGCACAGATGAGATGGGTGCAGCAGATGGCGCCAAACGTGGCGGATGACACAGGAGTCGCAAGTAGAGATGAGCGAACCGGGACAACCGAACCCGGTTTCGGTCCGAACTTCAGGAAAAGTTCGGTTCGCAGCGAATCCGAACTTTACCGGGTTCGGCCGAACCCGTTTTGACCGAACCCGGCTACATTTTGGCGCCTGCCACATGTTACATCTAAAATGGAGGATTACAGAAGATCACCTGACATCAGGCTACCCCATAATGCCTTGCAAACGGCTCTCCCAGCCAATGGGGAGGCAGCATAGGGGCGGGCTCAAGCCTGCAATAAAAGTCTATGCACGAAGCTCAGCGGCCAATTTACAGACAGGAGCTGTAGGGATAGCATCTCTGTGCAGTAAGGGAAAGCTTTAGGAATCTAAAAGGCAGGAATTCAGAAATCGAAGGGGCTCATCCACTACTCACTACTCAGCCAGTGTGTGAATACGCTTTTATAAGGGGCTCATCCCCATTGCATCCAACTTGCAATACAGGCAGCCTTTGTAGTAGTGGTAGTAGTAGTACTACAAGGCCCAGCATTCCCTGAGTGCACTGCAGCGAGGCTGATTGAAATTCTCATTCATTGCCATTTGCCAAGCCAGTGTCCGTGTGTGAATACGCTTTTATAAGGGGCTCATCCCCATTGCATCCAACTTGCAATACAGGCAGCCTTTGTAGTAGTGGTAGTAGTAGTACTACAAGGCCCAGCATTCCCTGAGTACACTGCAGCGAGGCTGATTGAAATTCTCATTCATTACCATTTGCCAAGCCAGTGTCCGTGTGTGAATACGCTTTTAAAAGGGGCTCATCCCTGGAATAACAATCCAACTTGCCATACAGGCAGCCTAGAAGTACTACAACGCCCAGCATTCCCTGAGTGCACTGCAGCGAGGCTGATTGAAATTCTCATTCATTGCCATTTGCCAAGCCAGTGTCCGTGTGTGAATACGCTTTTAGAAGGGGCTCATCCCCATTGCATCCAACTTGCAATACAGGCAGCCTTTGTAGTAGTGGTAGTAGTAGTACTACAAGGCCCAGCATTCCCTGAGTGCACTGCAGCGAGGCTGATTGAAATTCTCATTCATTGCCATTTGCCAAGCCAGTGTCCGTGTGTGAATACGCTTTTAAAAGGGGCTCATCCCATTCCCTGGAATAACAATCCAACTTGCCATACAGGCAGCCTAGAAGTACTACAACGCCCAGCATTCCCTGAGTGCACTGCAGCGAGGCTGATTGAAATTCTCATTCATTGCCATTTGCCAAGCCAGTGTCCGTGTGTGAATACGCTTTTAGAAGGGGCTCATCCCCATTGCATCCAACTTGCAATACAGGCAGCCTTTGTAGTAGTGGTAGTAGTAGTACTACAAGGCCCAGCATTCCCTGAGTGCACTGCAGCGAGGCTGATTGAAATTCTCATTCATTGCCATTTGCCAAGCCAGTGTCCGTGTGTGAATACGCTTTTAAAAGGGGCTCATCCCTGGCCGTTATTAACAGGAATAACAATCCAACTTGCCATACAGGCAGCCTAGAAGTACTACAAGGCCCAGCATTCCCTGAGTGCACTGCCGCGAGGCTGATTGAAATTCTCATTCATTGCCATTTGCCAAGCCAGTGTCCGTGTGTGAATACGCTTTTAAAAGGGGCTCATCCCTGGCCGTTATTAACAGGATAACAATCCAACTTGCCATACAGGTAGCCTAGTAGTACTACAAGGCCCAGCATTCCCTGAGTGCACTGCAGCGAGGCTGATTGAAATTCTCATTCATTGCCATTTGCCAAGCCAGTGTCCGTGTGTGAATACGCTTTTAGAAGGGGCTCATCCCCATTGCATCCAACTTGCAATACAGGCAGCCTTTGTAGTAGTGGTAGTAGTAGTACTACAAGGCCCAGCATTCCCTGAGTGCACTGCAGCGAGGCTGATTGAAATTCTCATTCATTGCCATTTGCCAAGCCAGTGTCCGTGTGTGAATACGCTTTTAAAAGGGGCTCATCCCTGGCCGTTATTAACAGGAATAACAATCCAACTTGCCATACAGGCAGCCTAGAAGTACTACAAGGCCCAGCATTCCCTGAGTGCACTGCCGCGAGGCTGATTGAAATTCTCATTCATTGCCATTTGCCAAGCCAGTGTCCGTGTGTGAATACGCTTTTAAAAGGGGCTCATCCCTGGCCGTTATTAACAGGATAACAATCCAACTTGCCATACAGGTAGCCTAGTAGTACTACAAGGCCCAGCATTCCCTGAGTGCACTGCAGCGAGGCTGATTGAAATTCTCATTCATTGCCATTTGCCAAGCCAGTGTCCGTGTCACGTGTGTGAATACGCTTTTAAAAGGGGCTCATCCCTGGCCGTTATTAACAGGATAACAATCCAACTTGCCATACAGGTAGCCTAGTAGTACTACAAGGCCCAGCATTCCCTGAGTGCACTGCAGCGAGGCTGATTGAAATTCTCATTCATTGCCATTTGCCAAGCCAGTGTCCGTGTGTGAATACGCTTTTAGAAGGGGCTCATCCCCATTGCATCCAACTTGCAATACAGGCAGCCTTTGTAGTAGTGGTAGTAGTAGTACTACAAGGCCCAGCATTCCCTGAGTGCACTGCAGCGAGGCTGATTGAAATTCTCATTCATTGCCATTTGCCAAGCCAGTGTCCGTGTGTGAATACGCTTTTAAAAGGGGCTCATCCCTGGCCGTTATTAACAGGAATAACAATCCAACTTGCCATACAGGCAGCCTAGAAGTACTACAAGGCCCAGCATTCCGAGTGCACTGCCGCGAGGCTGATTGAAATTCTCATTCATTGCCATTTGCCAAGCCAGTGTCCGTGTGTGAATACGCTTTTAAAAGGGGCTCATCCCTGGCCGTTATTAACAGGATAACAATCCAACTTGCCATACAGGTAGCCTAGTAGTACTACAAGGCCCAGCATTCCCTGAGTGCACTGCAGCGAGGCTGATTGAAATTCTCATTCATTGCCATTTGCCAAGCCAGTGTCCGTGTGTGAATACGCTTTTAAAAGGGGCTCATCCCTGGCCGTTATTAACAGGAATAACAATCCAACTTGCCATACAGGCAGCCTAGTAGTACTACAAGGCCCAGCATTCCCTGAGTGCACTGCAGCGAGGCTGATTGAAATTCTCATTCATTGCCATTTGCCAAGCCAGTGTCCGTGTGTGAATACGCTTTTAAAAGGGGCTCATCCCTGGCCGTTATTAACAGGAATAACAATCCAACTTGCCATACAGGCAGCCTAGTAGTACTACAAGGCCCAGCATTCCCTGAGTGCACTGCAGCGAGGCTGATTGAAATTCTCATTCATTGCCATTTGCCAAGCCAGTGTCCGTGTCACGTGTGTGAATACGCTTTTAAAAGGGGCTCATCCCTGGCCGTTATTAACAGGAATAACAATCCAACTTGCCATACAGGCAGCCTAGTAGTACTACAAGGCCCAGCATTCCCTGAGCGCACTGCAGCGAGGCTGATTGAAATTCTCATTCATTGCCATTTGCCAAGCCAGTGTCCGTGTGTGAATACGCTTTTAGAAGGGGCTCATCCCCATTGCATCCAACTTGCAATACAGGCAGCCTTTGTAGTAGTGGTAGTAGTAGTACTACAAGGCCCAGCATTCCCTGAGTGCACTGCAGCGAGGCTGATTGAAATTCTCATTCATTGCCATTTGCCAAGCCAGTGTCCGTGTGTGAATACGCTTTTAAAAGGGGCTCATCCCTGGCCGTTATTAACAGGATAACAATCCAACTTGCCATACAGGCAGCCTAGTAGTACTACAAGGCCCAGCATTCCCTGAGTGCACTGCAGCGAGGCTGATTGAAATTCTCATTCATTGCCATTTGCCAAGCCAGTGTCCGTGTGTGAATACGCTTTTAAAAGGGGCTCATCCCTGGCCGTTATTAACAGGAATAACAATCCAACTTGCCATACAGGCAGCCTAGTAGTACTACAAGGCCCAGCATTCCCTGAGTGCACTGCAGCGAGGCTGATTGAAATTCTCATTCATTGCCATTTGCCAAGCCAGTGTCCGTGTGTGAATACGCTTTTAAAAGGGGCTCATCCCTGGCCGTTATTAACAGGAATAACAATCCAACTTGCCATACAGGCAGCCTAGTAGTACTACAAGGCCCAGCATTCCCTGAGTGCACTGCAGCGAGGCTGATTGAAATTCTCATTCATTGCCATTTGCCAAGCCAGTGTCCGTGTCACGTGTGTGAATACGCTTTTAAAAGGGGCTCATCCCTGGCCGTTATTAACAGGAATAACAATCCAACTTGCCATACAGGCAGCCTAGTAGTACTACAAGGCCCAGCATTCCCTGAGCGCACTGCAGCGAGGCTGATTGAAATTCTCATTCATTGCCATTTGCCAAGCCAGTGTCCGTGTGTGAATACGCTTTTAGAAGGGGCTCATCCCCATTGCATCCAACTTGCAATACAGGCAGCCTTTGTAGTAGTGGTAGTAGTAGTACTACAAGGCCCAGCATTCCCTGAGTGCACTGCAGCGAGGCTGATTGAAATTCTCATTCATTGCCATTTGCCAAGCCAGTGTCCGTGTGTGAATACGCTTTTAAAAGGGGCTCATCCCTGGCCGTTATTAACAGGATAACAATCCAACTTGCCATACAGGCAGCCTAGTAGTACTACAAGGCCCAGCATTCCCTGAGTGCACTGCAGCGAGGCTGATTGAAATTCTCATTCATTGCCATTTGCCAAGCCAGTGTCCGTGTGTGAATACGCTTTTAACCCCTTGCGTACCTTTGACGTAATAGTACGTCGCTGGCCACTTATGCCAGCGTACCTTCGACGTACTATTACGGCGCAGGAATAAACTGTCACTATGTGAAATCACATAGTGACAGAACAGCGGCGGCAGCTGTCATTGACAGCTAACCGTCTCTGCTACCGGCCTGGGGACCAATTAGCAGTCCCCAATGCCGGCGATTGCTGTGATTGGTCAGTCTCTGAAGACTGACCAATCACAGCCGTCTGTGACGTCGTCTGCAGGAGAAAGCTCCTGTCACTTTCTCTGATCTCCTCATTTCTGTGAGATACGTGAGGAGATCAGAGAAAGCAGTGTAAAAAAAAAAAAAACACTTTTTATTAACCCCTTCCCGAAAATGGGCGTATAGTAACGCCCTGAGGATGAAGCGGGCACAGGAGCTGTGCTCGCTCCATCTTCATCGGATGTCGGCTGTAATATACAGCCGACATCCCACTGCAACTACAGCGATCACTGTCCTCTCCGATCGCTGTAGTTTAACCCCTTAAATGCCGCTGTCAATAGCGACAGCGGCATTTAAGTGATTGATACAGAGGGAGGGGGCTCCCTCTGCACCCCATTGCCCCCCCCCCGCGAAAAATCGCGGGGTTCTGATGGTTGCAATGGCAACCAGGAAGCCTAGCAACGGCTTCCTGGTTGCCAGGTACGGGAGCCTATTAGGTCCTGCCCAAGGCAGGACGTAATAGGCTCAACTGTCAGTTGTAAAGTGACAGTTACAATACACTGCACTACATCAGTACATACAGAAGTAGTGCAGTGTATTGTGCAGGGGATCAGAAGATCAGATCTTCCAGTCCCCTAGTATGTGTAAAATAAAAAGTAAAAAAAAAGTTAAAAAAAAAGTTTTAGATAAATAAATAAATACAAGTTTTACGTAATAAAAACACTAATCGCCTTGTTTCCCTGATCAAGCCCTTTATAATTAGAAAAAAAATGAAAAAAAAAGACAAAAACTAGACATAATAGGTATCGCCGCGTTCGTATCGGCCTGACCTAAAAAAATATCATATTATTTATCCCGCACGGTGAACACCGTAAAAAAAATACCATAAAAAACAATGGCAGAATTTCCTTTTTTGGTCACGTTGTTTCCAAAAAAATGGAATAAAAAGTGATCAAAAAGTCGCGCGTAGCCAAACATGGTACCAATAAAAACGACAGTGTGTCACGCAAAAAATGTATGTACTCCGCACAGATTACATATGCCCCCACATTATAAACTGAAACACCAGTAAAACACTAAACAAAACTACTACCAAGCAAAATCTGCGCTCCAAAAGCCAAATGGCGCTCCTTCTGGGCCTGGCAGTGTGCCCAAACAGCGGTTTATGACCACATATGGGGTATTACCGTACTCTGGAGAACAGTTTAACAATTTATGGGGCGTATGTCTCCAGTGGTACAAGCTGGGCCCAACGCATTGGGCACTGAAATAGCATATATGTGGAAAATGTCAATTTTCAATCTGCAACATCCACTGTGCACTAATTTCTGCAAAACCTTTGGGGGTCAAAATGCTCACTACACTTCTAGATGAATTCCTTGAGGGGTGTAGTTTCCTAAATGGGGTCACTTCTCGGGAGTTTTCACTGTACTGGTACCTCAGCGCAATGCAACATGGCGTCAAAAACAAATTTTGTAAAATCTCCACTCCAAAAACGAAATTTCACTTTTTCCGTTTAGACCCTTGCCGTATGTCCAAATAGCCGTTTACAACCACATATGGGGTATTTCCGTAATCAGGAGAAATTGTGTAACACATTTTGGGGTGTCTTTTCTTCTGTATTCCTTGTGGAAATGAAAAATTCTGAGCTAAAGCTACAGGTTATATTTCACGGACCAATTCTAATAAAATCTATAAAACACCTGAGGGCTCAAAATGCTCACTACACCTCTAATTTAATTCTTTCAGGGGTATAGTCTCCAAATTGGGATCACATCTGGGGAATTTCTACAGTACTGGTACTTCAGGGACTCGCGACATGGCCCCCAGAAACCAATTCAGCAAAATCTGAGCTGCAAAATCCAAATGGTGCTCCGTCCCTTCTGAGCCCTGCCATGGGTCCAAACAGCAGTTTATTACCACATATGGGGTATTTCCGTAATCAGGAGAAATTGCTTTACAAATGTTGAGGTGCTTTTTCTCCTTTATTCCTTATAAAAATTAGAAAATTCTGTGTTTTTTCCAAAAAAAAGTCTCTTTTCATCTTCACAGACTAATTCCAATAAATTCAGCAAAAAACCTGTGGGGTCAAAATGATAACTATACCACTAGAAAAATTCCTTGAGGGGTATAGTTTCCAAAATGGGGTCACTTTTGGGGGGATTCCACTGTTTAGGTCCCTCCAGGGCGTTGCAAACGTGACACGGCACTGAAAACCATTCCAGTAAAATCAGAGCTTCAAAATCCAAATGGCGCTCCCTCCCTACTGAGCCCTGCTGTGGGTCCAAACAGCAGTTTATTACCACATATGGGGTATTTCCGTAATCGCGAGAAATTGCTTTACAAATGTTGGGGTGCTTTCTCTCCATTATTTCTTGCAAAAATTAGAAATTTTTACGTTTTTCCAGAAAAAAAGTAGATTTTCATTTTCACAGACTAACTCCAGAAAATATAGCAAAATACCTGTGGGGTCAAAATGCTAACTATACCCCTAGATAAATTCCCTGAGGTGTGTAGTTTAAAAAATGGGGGTCACTTTCGGGGGTTTCCACTGTTTTGGCACCACAAGACCTCTTCAAACCTGACATGGTGCCTAAAATATATTCTGAAAAAAGGAGGCCCCAAAATCCAAGAGGTGCTCCTTTGCTTCTGAGGCCTGTGTTTCAGTCCATTAGCGCACTAGGGCCACATGTGGGATATTTCTAAAAACTGCAGAATCTGGGCAATAAATATTGAGTTGCGTTTCTCAGGTAAAACCTTCTGTGGTACAGAAGAAAATGTATTACATATGAATTTTGTAAAAAAAAATGAAATTTGAAAATTTCAGCTCTACTTTCCTTCAATTCCTGTAAAACGCCTAAAGAGTTGAAACACTTTCTGAATGCTGTTTTAGATACTTTGAGGGGTGCAGTTTTCAAAATGGGGTGTTTTATGGGGGTTTCTAATATATAGGGCACTCAAAACCACTTCAGAACTGAACTCGTCCCTGAAAAAATCGCTTTTTGAAATTTTCTTAAAAATATGAGAAATTGCTGCTAAAGTTCTAAGCCTTGTGAGGTCATAGAAAAATAAAAGAATGTTCAAAAAACGATGCAAACATAAAGTAGACATATGGGATATGTTAATTGGTAACTATTTTGTGTGGTATTACCATCTGTTTTACAAGCAGATACATTTAAAATGGGAAAAATCATAATTTCTTCATATTTTCGCTAAATGTTGGTGTTTTTCACAAATAAGGAATTAATTTATCGACCAAATTTTTGCACTAAACTAAAGTCCAATGTGTCACGAGAAAACAATCTCAGAATCAATTGGATAGGTAAAAGCATTCCGGAGTTATTACCACATAAAGTGATACATGTCAGATTTGAAAAAATGGGTCTGGTCCTCAAGGCCAAAATGAGCTGGGTACTCAAGGGGTTAAAAGGGGCTCATCCCTGGCCGTTATTAACAGGAATAACAATCCAACTTGCCATACAGGCAGCCTAGTAGTACTACAAGGCCCAGCATTCCCTGAGTGCACTGCAGCGAGGCTGATTGAAATTCTCATTCATTGCCATTTGCCAAGCCAGTGTCCGTGTGTGAATACGCTTTTAAAAGGGGCTCATCCCTGGCCGTTATTAACAGGAATAACAATCCAACTTGCCATACAGGCAGCCTAGTAGTACTACAAGGCCCAGCATTCCCTGAGTGCACTGCAGCGAGGCTGATTGAAATTCTCATTCATTGCCATTTGCCAAGCCAGTGTCCGTGTCACGTGTGTGAATACGCTTTTAAAAGGGGCTCATCCCTGGCCGTTATTAACAGGAATAACAATCCAACTTGCCATACAGGCAGCCTAGTAGTACTACAAGGCCCAGCATTCCCTGAGCGCACTGCAGCGAGGCTGATTGAAATTCTCATTCATTGCCATTTGCCAAGCCAGTGTCCGTGTGTGAATACGCTTTTAAAAGGGGCTCATCCCTGGCCGTTATTAACAGGATAACAATCCAACTTGCCATACAGGCAGCCTAGTAGTACTACAAGGCCCAGCAATCCCTGAGTGCACTGCAGCGAGGCTGATTGAAATTCTCATTCATTGCCATTTGCCAAGCCAGTGTCCGTGTGTGAATACGCTTTTAAAAGGGGCTCATCCCTGGCCGTTATTAACAGGATAACAATCCAACTTGCCATACAGGCAGCCTAGTAGTACTACAAGGCCCAGCATTCCCTGAGTGCACTGCAGCGAGGCTGATTGAAATTCTCATTCATTGCCATTTGCCAAGCCAGTGTCCGTGTGTGAATACGCTTTTAAAAGGGGCTCATCCCATTCCCTGGAATAACAATCCAACTTGCCATACAGGCAGCCTAGAAGTACTACAACGCCCAGCATTCCCTGAGTGCACTGCAGCGAGGCTGATTGAAATTCTCATTCATTGCCATTTGCCAAGCCAGTGTCCGTGTGTGAATACGCTTTTAGAAGGGGCTCATCCCCATTGCATCCAACTTGCAATACAGGCAGCCTTTGTAGTAGTGGTAGTAGTAGTACTACAAGGCCCAGCATTCCCTGAGTGCACTGCAGCGAGGCTGATTGAAATTCTCATTCATTGCCATTTGCCAAGCCAGTGTCCGTGTGTGAATACGCTTTTAAAAGGGGCTCTGAAATGTCTGGGAAAAAAAAGGTTGTGAAAGGACGGGGTAGAGGAAGAAACACCCATGCCGTCTCCTCTTCCAGTCCAAATGTTGGATCTGTTGGTGCCAGACCCAGTAGCAGCATTTGTGGCACAAGACATGTGCCCAGTTCCACTAGTAGCAGCTGCCATGTGCCTGCTAGTAGTAGTATCAGCAAGCCAGACTTGTCCATCTCCTCCGGTGGGCGGGTTACTTTAGACAATACGGCCATTGTGGACTGGTTGGCTGGCTCGCGGTCATCTCAGCAGGAAGACTCTGACGATCTGGCTTCAAGCCAGGTTTCGTTGGATTCCAGATCCTCTACAGTTCCTTGGCACGGTGACAGTAGTAATATAAGTATTTCTAGCGTTTCCATTCCATCATCTATGTCTTCGCTCCCCCTTCCTAGCGGGAAGCCATCTTTCCTGAGAGTCCTAAGAGACATCTCCTCGGGTGCGAAGGAAGATACTGAACAACATAGTGATGATGATGATTTGTTTTCCGCGAGTCAGCCAACGGAGTGTGTTGCGGCGGTGGTGGAGGTGGAAGCGGTGACCGAGACGCATAGCTGCGGTAGTGGGGGTGTTGGTGGTGGTAGCCGTGGTGGCAGACGCAGTAATGAGGGGGGGCATGGAGCCCGCCATGATGTCACATCACATTCACAACACAGTGACAGAAGTGGCGGGGATGATGAGGAAGGCTATGATGATGATGTTGTTTTAGACAGGACGTGGGAACCAGGTGACGAGGTGATGACGGCGTCAGAAGAGGAGGGTAGTAGTGGCGGCACTGGATGTGATAAACAGCCAAGCCGAGGTAGGGGCAGAAGTCAATCTGCAAAACGTTGCAGCGGTAGGGTCAGCTCAGGAGCCGGTGACGGCGACACAGATGCTGGTGTAGGTTCACGAAAAAAGCCTGCCAGACAAGGGGCAAGCTCGGGTGGTTGTGGTGGTGGTGGTGGACGTGGTACTACCTCTTTACGGTACTCTGCCGTGTGGCAATTTTTCTGTACCTTCCCGGAGGAGGAAAACATGGCACAGTGCCGTATCTGCAAGCAGAAAGTAAGGCGTGGGCAGGGCAGCAATGTAGGAACTACTGCTCTACGTAAACACATGGAACGGCATCACAAGGCCATGTGGGACAATCAACATGCCCCACCATCATGTACATCTAATGAAGACCCCTCTTCCGCTGCTGCTGCTGCTGCTCCGAGTCCCTGTCATCTAAGTAGAAGCCAGGCCTTATCCACCATGTCATTGTCATCATCATCATCACTGTCATCTAGTGCTCCTCCTATGTCCCGTCAGTTATCCATTACGGAATCGTTGTCCAATAAGCAACAATATATACCCAGTCATCCACTTGTCGTGCGGCTTAATTCACACCTGGCTAAGTTGTTGGTGGTGCAGTCGCGGCCGTACCACCTGGTCGACTCCGCCGGCTTCAAGCAATTGATGGCGTGCGCTCAGCCTAGGTGGCGAATACCTAGCCGACATTACTTCTCCAAAACAGCTGTCCCTGCCTTGCACAAGCATGTGGAGGAAAAGGTGTCCAAGTCCTTGCAATTATCCGTGTGCAGCAGGGTACATGCCACCGTCGACACGTGGAGCAGCAACTATGGGCAGGGACAGTACATGTCTTTCTCGGCCCACTGGGTCAATATTTTGCAGTCCGATGCACCACCGCAGCAATGCCAGGCATTACCACCTCCACGCTTGTATGTTTCTAGTTCAACTCCGGACACCAAGCGCCTACCATCCTTCTCCTCCTACTCCTCCTCCTCCTCCTTGGAGGTCTTCCCGTCCCCGACAGGACACAGCGTATCTTCCACTCCTCCTCCCTCCTCTTTTCATAGGTGCAAGGTGAAGCGCCACAACGCTGTCTTACACCTGCTGAGCCTGGGCGAGAAAAGCCACACAGGGCAGGAGCTGCTGCTGTGCATCAAGGAGGAAATCGCACGCTGGCTGTCTCCTCTGAAACTCACACTGGGCAATGTTGTCTCTGATAACGGCAAGAAAGTTGTGGCTGCACTGCGTCTAGGTCACCTGACACACGCTCCTTGCATGGCACATGTGATCAATCTGGTCATAACACGCTTCTTAAAGTCATATGTTGGTTTGAAGGGTGTGCTGGCCATGTCCAGGAGGGTTTGCGTTCGCTTTAGACGTTCGTATGCATTTAAGCACGCCCTCCTGGACTTGCAGCGTCAAAACAATCTCCCAGAACACAGCCTGATTTGCGACGTTCCAACACGATGGAATTCCACCCTGCACATGTTGGACCGTCTGTACGAAGCGGAAAGCCGTGAATGATTTCCTGATGCAGCAGACGGGCAGCGTTTGGAGCCAGTGTAATTTCGAGCTCAGGCACTGGCAGCTGGTTAGAGACGCATGTCGCGTTTTGAGGCCCTTTGAAGAGGCCACACGATTTGTGAGCCGTGACGCTAGCGGAATGAACGATGTTATGCCGCTGATATTCATTATGGAGCAAACGCTCACAGCGATGATTCAGCAAAGGATGGAGGAAGGATCACATCTGGCTATGGATGTTGAGGAGGAGGAGGAGGAGGAGGAGGAGGATGAGGAAACAGGACCTGAAGAGGAGCTGGATTTGGAGATGGAATCACAGGAAGGGATAGGGGACGAGGCAGCCGCACAACATGACAGTGATGGTGGTGATGACGAGTCTGACGACGACCTTGATGATGGACAACCATGGCAGTATGGGGCGGAGATGGAACCAACCGGGCCCTCTGAAACGCTGGCCAGGATGGCGAGCTGTATGCTTCGTTACTTGCGCGCTGACTGTCGTATTGTTAGCAGGAAGCAAAGAGATGACTACTGGATAGCCACACTTTTAGACCCTCGGTATAAAGCCAGAATGGGGGAGTTTTTTGCGCCTTCCGAGAGGGAGGCAAAATTGGCTTATTATAGAGAGAAGCTATGCAGCCAGCTTGTCATGGCTTTCAAACGGCAGACACCCGCTGCAAGCATGTCTGACCGGGGGGCCACTCTCCGCTCCCCACTGTCTCATCGTTCCACCGCCTCTGGCAGAGCTACCTCTGCAATAGGCGGCAGCCGTGGCAGCAGCGGCAGCAGCAGCAGCCAACTCAGTTTGGAAAATATGATGACAACATTTTTACATCCAATACCCCGACCTGACACACATCGTAGCACTAGTCACCAAAGGGATGTTCACCATCTCCAGGTGCAGCACCTAAACAACCAGGTTCACTCGTACTTGGACTGTGCCCTTTCTCCGTCAGAAATGCTGATCCCAGACCCCATGGACTTCTGGGTCAGCAGATTGGATCATTGGCAAGAACTGGCCCAGTTTGCCATGGGTGTACTGTCTTGTCCACCCTCCAGTGTAGCGTCAGAGAGGGTATTCAGCGCAGCAGGGGGCTTCGTCACCCCTAAGCGAACAAGATTGTCCGCCAACAGCTTGGAAAATCTCACGTTTCTGAAAATGAATCAAGCGTGGATCGGTGAGGATTTTAAAACCCCTGTGCCTGATGCCACTGATTAGATCTGACAATGCTGCTGCTGCTGCCGCTGCCGCCTGCTACTGCCGCCTGCTACTATGGGATTCTGTCCTGTCCACTCTTTTTTTAATGTGCTGCTACTACTGCTACTACTGCTTGCACCCTTGCTGTCTGTGTTGGCTACCTCGACTACTACCACCAATACACCTCCACTGCCGCCCGTCTGCTACAAGCAGGCCTGAGGCCTGCCCCACCACAGGGCTTTGTCCTCCTGTGACTGTCCAGTCTCTTTTTTTAATGTGCTGCTACTACTGCTTGCACCCTTGCTGTCTGTGTTGGCTACCTCGACTACTACCACCAATACACCTCCACTGCCGCCCGTCTGCTACAAGCAGGCCTGAGGCCTGCCCCACCACAGGGCTTTGTCCTCCTGTGACTGTCCAGTCTCTTTTTTTAATGTGCTGCTACTACTGCTACTACTGCTTGCACCCTTGCTGTCTGTGTTGGCCCCCCGTCTGCTACAAGCAGGCCTGCCCCACCACAGGGCTTTGTCCTGTGACTGTCGTCCAGTGTCTTTTAATGTGCTGCTACTACTCACCCTTGCCAATAAAAAGGGTCAATTTTTGGAGGGCTTGTGAAAAGCCATTGCTTGTTGCTTTAATGCTTTTACATCCATGTATGGAAGAACCCCGGCAGGCATCTGCCAATAAAAAGGGTAAATTTTTGGAGGGCTTGTGAAAAGCCATTGCTTGTTGCTTTAATGCTTTTACATCCATGTATGGAAGAACCCCGGCAGGCATCTGCCAATAAAAAGGGTCAATTTTTGGAGGGCTTGTGAAAAGCCATTGCTTGTTGCTTTTACATCCATGTATGGAAGAACCCCGGCAGGCATCTGCCAATAAAAAGGGTCAATTTTTGGAGGGCTTGTGAAAAGCCATTGCTTGTTGCTTTTACATCCATGTATGATAGAACCCCGGCAGGCATCTGCCAATAAAAAGGGTCAATTTTTGGAGGGCTTGTGAAAAGCCATTGCTTGTTGCTTTAATGCTTTTACATCCATGTATGGAAGAACCCCGGCAGGCATCTGCCAATAAAAAGGGTCAATTTTTGGAGGGCTTGTGAAAAGCCATTGCTTGTTGCTTTAATGCTTTTACATCCATGTATGGAAGAACCCCGGCAGGCATCTGCCAATAAAAAGGGTCAATTTTTGGAGGGCTTGTGAAAAGCCATTGCTTGTTGCTTTTACATCCATGTATGGAAGAACCCCGGCAGGCATCTGCCAATAAAAAGGGTCAATTTTTGGAGGGCTTGTGAAAAGCCATTGCTTGTTGCTTTTACATCCATGTATGATAGAACCCCGGCAGGCATCTGCCAATAAAAAGGGTCAATTTTTGGAGGGCTTGTGAAAAGCCATTGCTTGTTGCTTTAATGCTTTTACATCCATGTATGGAAGAACCCCGGCAGGCATCTGCCAATAAAAAGGGTCAATTTTTGGAGGGCTTGTGAAAAGCCATTGCTTGTTGCTTTTACATCCATGTATGGAAGAACCCCGGCAGGCATCTGCCAATAAAAAGGGTCAATTTTTGGAGGGCTTGTGAAAAGCCATTGCTTGTTGCTTTTACATCCATGTATGGAAGAACCCCGGCAGGCATCTGCCAATAAAAAGGGTCAATTTTTGGAGGGCTTGTCAAAAGCCATTGCTTCTTCTTTTACCACCTTATATGTATGAACCCTGGCAGGCATCAGCCGCCTAAAATGGTTAATTTTTGTACCTTTTTTAACAATGCATTAAGCATACAACATGCACAAGTGCAGTGGTTTCTGTTAGTTATCACCGTGTCCCATCCGTTTTCCTAGAGCCATACATGTTGGCGTAACTTTGACACCAACTTTGCATTAAAGACAGCTCAAAAGTACTTGGATACACTCATGGGTGACCTAAGAGTGTTATACAGGGCTTCTAGGGCTTTAAAACAGTGTTATACACGATTTTTAGGGGCTTTATTGTATTACAGGTTCGGTCAGAACTAGTTCGGTCCGAATCGAACTTTTGCACGAAATTCGGCGAACTTGCCGAACCGAACTTTTCATAAGTTCGCTCATCTCAAGCCGCAAGTTGCGCCAGACGTGGCGGATTCCTCCGGACGTGGCAGATGACACAGGACGTGGCGGATTCCTCCGGACGTGGCGGATTCCTCCGGACGTGGCAGATGACACAGGACATGGCAGATGACACAGGACGTGGCAGATTCCTCTGGACGTGGCAGATGACACAGTACATGGCAGATTCCTCTGGACAAGGCAGATGACACAGGGCGTGGCAGATGACACAGGACGTGGCACGACTTGATACTAAGACAAAGCACGGGAAACAGGAACGGGGAACAAGGCACGGGTAACAACAGGAACGGGAAACACTAAGGCACCATTTGCAAGACAGACTGGGATTAGAAGGCCAGGGGCCAGGGGCCTTCTTATAGAGCAGGAAATCGTGGCAGTTGATGATGATTTCCTATTTGCGCGCACTGGCCCTTTAAGGCCGTGCGCGAGCGTGCGCGCGCACCCTACGGGACACAGCCGAACCGAGCGGAAGTTAGGGAGACGGAAACCGGCGCTCACAGATCCATGGCTGCGGGTGTCGGGAGGTGAGTAAACCCGACTGCCCGCGGCCATGGACGCTACAATATCGATTTCACCCGTTAGAGCAGGGATGCCCCCAGCCCTCAGCCCTCAGCTACCTCTGGTAGCTGAGAGCAGGGAGATTTAAGTGCTCCCTGCTCTGTTCATTTATTCTGATGCAGCGCCGTGAAAGGGCGTATGCATCAGAATAAAGCTCATTAGTGGCTGCTGTGAAAAGGCGTATTGACAGTCACTAATGGGTTAAAGAGTGCTAAAGGTGGGAAAATCAAATAAAAAATCACCACCATTGCCATGCTGATAATTGGGAGCATTTGTTTTTTTTAAATTAACTTTTATTTTATTCAATAAAATATTGGGGTGACACAACAGAAGAAAATAATACAATATAAGAATCCCCACAATATTCTGCATATTCCCATCCCCACCCACCACCCTCCACATCCAATAGGAAAAAAAACAACAGGACCCCCATCCCCTTCTCTACTTTTCATCAGATCCAGACTACCCAAAGCTCCTCCCATTTATGTGGTTAGTTCAGCTTGTTAGCTCTTATTTTCTCAAGCATTCTGACTCTAAGAACAATATTTCTCCATTCAGAAATAGAGGGGGGGGGGGGATTCTGTCATTTCCTTGCAATAACTAATTTAGCGAGCAATAAGACTCTCAAGATAAGCCGAATTTGCATTTGCGAGAACTCCGCCATTACCAAATCCTCAGTAAAATTCAGAAGTGCCAATTGAGCAGATTTCAAGCTCTCCCGATCTAGCTTAGACTTTCAATATCTTTAAAAATCAAAGACTAATAGCAGGGAATTCCCATACCATATGCCAAAACTCCGCCACTCAGGGCTGCCGCGTCATGAATTTCTGGGCCCCATACAGCCAAGGAGTCTGGGCGCCCCGCCATTACGGAGGGTTGGGCAACGAAAAGTGGTGCGCTCACGTTTGTACGTTATGCAAGTTACCTGATTTTGGAACGGATGTCAATTACACTGAAGTAAACCATGGGTCAGGCACATGACCAGTTAATGTCCTAGATTTTGTTCAATTCAGACAAAATGTATCCCACCGTATGGCATATACTGGGATACTTGGCCCGGGGAATGGCCCAGGGGAAACTCCTGAAGTCACTGTCCATAAATGTCTTGTTATTTGTTTTTTTTTTGGGGTCTTGTTTCTCTGTTTATCTATCTATCTATCTATCTATCTATCTATGTTAAAAAAAGAGGCAGTACTACAAAAAAATTAAAAAAATCTAGTGGCTTCAGAAAGGCTCCAGTGGGCGGAGCTGAAACATCTAATTATCTATCTATCTATCTATCTATCTATCTATCTATCTATCTATCTATCTATATCTATCTATCTATCTATCTACAGATTTTCAATGGGATTTTGGTCTGGGCTCTGGCTGGGCCATTCCAAAACATTGATCCTCTTCTGGTGAAGCCATTCGTTTGTTGGTTTGGAGGTATGCTTTGGGTCGTTGTCATGCTGAAAGGTGAAATTCCTCTTCAGCTTTTTAGCAGAGGCCTGCATATTTTAAGCTAATATTGCCTGATATTTGGAACTGTTCATAATTCCCTCCACCTTGACTAAAGCCCCAGTTCCAGGTGCAGAAAAAAAGCCCCAAAGTATAATGCTGCCTCCACCATGCTTCACTGTGGGTATGGTGTTCTTTTGGTGATGTGCAGTGTTTGCTTTGCGCCAAACATACCTTTTGGAATTATAGGCAAAAAGTTCAACCTTAGTCTCATCAGACCATAACACGTTTTCCCACATGCTTTTCGCAGACTTGATGTAGGTCTTTGCAAAACATAGCGGGGCTTGGATGTTTTTCTTTGTTAGAAAAAGCTTCCGTCTTGCCACCCTACTCCACAGACCAGACATATGAAGAATACGGAAGACTGTTGTCACATGTACTACACAACCATTCCATGGCAGAAAGTCCTGCAGCTACTTTAATGTTGCTGTAGGCTTCTTGGTAGCCTCCCGGACCAATATTCGTCATGATGACCGCCTTCACTGTGTTCCATGGTATATCTAATACATAGGAAATTCTTTGGTACCCTTCTCCTGACTGATGCCTTTCAACAATCAGATCCCTTTGATGTGTTCTAAGCTCTTTACGGACCATGGCTTTTGCTGTCATATGCAACAAAGAAAATGTCAGGAAAATACTAATAGAATAGCTGAACTTTATATTGTGTTACTCAGATTGCACTTTAAATAATGGCAGCTGTGTACTAACTACTATTTAACATGAGTTTAAATCTGATTGGCTAATTCTGAACACAACCACATCCCCAATTATAAGAGGGTCTTCACACTTATGCAACCGCATTACTGTAGTTTTGTTATTTTTATTTTTCCCCTCTAAATGATTTCAGTTTATTTTTTAATGAAATTGTACAGATTATGGGTCACATTAAAGGTGGAAAAAGTTCTGAAATGATTCACCTTGTACTGATTTTTTGACATGACATAAACCTTGCATTTTAACAGTGGTGTGTAGACTTTATCTATCTATCTATCTATCTATCTATCTATCTATCTATCTATCTATCTATCTATCTATCGTTTCAAATCAATTCACATTCAAGCTTTATTGGCAGGGCTAAATACACATTAGTTTTGCCAAAGCTATTAACCTCTTCACACTCTGCGCCGCAGAGGGCTTGCTTCCCGCACCAGGACGTACAGTTGCGGAGTGGTTCCCGGCGCACACTGTCCGAACGGACAGTGTCCAGAAACCCGGGAGGTCAGCTGTCCCCGACAGCTGGCACTCCAGTGTTGCCGCTCAGCAGACCATCGCCGCTGATTTTGGCAATTAACCCCTTAAATGCGGCGACCGATTGCGATCGCCGCATTTAAGGGGTTTGAAGCACATTGGCAGCCCCCACGAAGTGATTGGTGGGGCTGCCGATGCTTGTTGTTGCAATTGGAGGCCAGACAATGACCTCTGGGTTGCCATGTACGGAAGCCTCAGAGTCACGTCACGTCACAATGACAGTTAGAATACATTACACTACGTAGGTAGTGTAATGTACTCTAGCAGCGATCAAAGCTGCAAGTTTATATGTCCCCTAGTGGGACTAGTAAAAAAAGTAATAAAAATAAAAAGTAAGAAAGATGTTTTTTTTTAAAAAGTGTAAAAATAAAAGTTATAAATGCTTTTTTTCCTATAATAAGTCTTTTATTATAGTAAAAAAAATGAACACGTTAAAAAAAGTACACATATTTCGTATCGCCGCGTTTGTAACGACCCCAGCTATAAAACTGTAATATTATTTTTCCCGCACAATGAAAACCCTCAAAAAAAAAATCTATAAAAAACTAAACCAGAATCGCTATTTTTTGGTCACCACCCCTCCCAAAATATACAATAAAAAGTGATCAAAATGTCGCATCTACCCGAAAATAGTAGCATTAAAATCTACAACCCGTCCCGCAAAAAACAAGCCCTTACACAGCTTTTTTGACTAAAAAATAAAAAAGTTATGGTTCTCAGAATATGAAGACACAAAAAATAATTTCTTTTACAAAAAAGTAATTTTATTGCGCCAACGCTGCAAAACATAAAAAAATCTATATACATATGGTATCGCCGTAATCGTACCGACCCGCAAAATAAAGAAAAACTGTCATTTATAGCACATGGTGAACGCCACAAAAAATAAACTAAAAAACATTGCCAGAATTGCTTGTTTTTGGTCATCCGGCTTGCAAATAAATTGAATAAAAAGTGATTAAAAATATTGCATGTACCCCAAAATGGTACCAATGAAAACTACAAATTGTCCCGCAACAAATAAGCCTTCACATAGCTCCGGTGGTGAAAAAAAGTTCTGGCTCTCAGAATATGGCGATGCAAAATGTGCAGTGTGTTCCAAAATCTGATAAGTTCGGGCGCCATTTATCAGTGCGGTACCGTCCACATATCTATGAATTATTATTTATTTACCGCATTATTATACCCTCTTATAATGCCCTGATGTTCTCCGCACAGATTACATACGCCCCCACATTATAAACTGAAATACCAGCAAAACCCCAAACAGAACTACTACCAAGCAAAATCTGCGCTCCAAAAGCAAAATGGCGCTCCCTCCCTTCTGACCCCTGCAGCGTGCCGAAACAGCAGTTTGCGCCCACATATATATGGCATCGCCATAACCGAGAGAACCCGCTTAACGTTTTATGAGGTATTTGTCTTCAGTGGCACAAACTGTGCACAACATATTATGCACTAAAATGGCATACCAGTGGAAAATTGCAATATTCACACCATCCGCTGTGCATTAACCCCTTTGCGCACTATGACTTTTAATATCACGTCATGGTGTGTGGGTTGATGTATGGAGTGGGCTCATGTGCTGAGCCTGCTCCATACGCTGTGGGTGTCAACTGTGTATTACAGCTGACACCCAGGACTAACGGACAGGAACAGCGATCGTGCGGTTCCAGAAGCCTGTAAAAACAACAATATGCTGCAATACATTAGTATTGCAGTATATTGTACCAGCGATCCAATGATCGCTGGTTCAAGTCCCCTAAGGGAACTAATAAAATGTGTAGAAGAATTAAAGTTATTAGTAGTGAGAAAGAAAAAAGTTTAAAGTTAAAAGTTAAAAAAAAACACCTTTTCCCATTTTTCTTCTAAAGTAATATAAAAAAAATTGGTATCCCTACGTCCGTGAAAGGCCGAACTATTACAATATACCATTATTTAACTCGCACGGTGAACACCGTAAAAAACGTAAATAATTTAAACCGCCAAAATCGCTGGTTTTTTTTGTCACCTTATCTCTCAAAAAAAAAGGTAATACAACTTTTTGATCACTTTTTATGTACCAAAAAATGGTACCAATAAAAACGACAGCTCGTCCCGCAAAAAATAAGACCTCCCACTGCTCAATCAACCGAAAAAAAAAAAAGCTGTGGAATGTGATGAAACAAAACAATTTTTACTTTAACAAATAGATTTTTCTTTGTAAAAGTAGTATAATATAAAAAAAAAAACGATATAAATTTGGTATCACCGTAATTGTATTGAGCCGCAGAGTAAAGTAAAATTTTCTTTTTTACCGCACGGCGAAAGCTGTAAAAACGAAAACCCCAAAACATGGAATCAGATTTTGTTCCTATATCAGCCCGCAAATAATTTTTTTTCAGTTTCCCAGTACATTTTATAAAAATTTGATATTTTTTGAAAAAAATATATATGTCAAAAACTGGATGTTTGGAAAGCGCTACTCAATTTGAAGAATAAGCAGAGTGATGCAGATAAGCAGGTTTATTGTACAAAAAAGAATGGGCAACACATTTCAATGCAGAACATGCGTCTTCGTCAGGCCGAAATTAAGTTAAAAACAAGCAAGACATACATCTTAAATACACATGTGGATGAGGGGGAGGGGATAAGAGGCAAAAAACCGCCAAACAAGAAACAATCAGGTACATAGATAAAAGCAGATGTGACTGACGTCATCAGGTAAACAGTCACAGTTGTAATAAACATGAGGTACATAAAAAAGGTATTAGGGACTGAATGTACAGGTACGGACGGAGTGGGCGCACAATCGTACAATGCAGATCGGAGTGATAAAAACAAAGAATGTAAAAATATAAAACCATAGCGGAAACTAAATGACTTTCCATTTTAAAAACATGATAAGAAACATGATAAAGAAGAGCTTACCAGTATTCAGATGGGTAAGGGTGGACATGGAGGAGACAGTAACCACGGCACAGTCAGCGATAAGGCTGAAGCAAAGTGAAAGTAAAGAAACCGCCCGACGGCGTCAGCGTAGCCCAGGCAACCAGAAAAAATACGGTGGCCGTAAGGGGGAAAAAAGATAGCGAAAGCAAAATGATGCCGGAGAGAAGGGAGATGCATGTACAAGGAGACATGGAAAATGTAAGTGAGGAGAACAGTTTCTTTTGGCAATGTTACTTGAAAAAGATATTAATTAACAGGAGGTAAGGAAATGTGAAAAATAATATATTGTTTGTCGGAGAGGGAGGGAAATGAATGTTGAGGAAACAAGGAGATGTAAATGCAGAAATATTTGAAGAGGTAGGTGTGGTTAACCCCTTCCCGCTCCTGGACGTACTATTAGGTCATAGTAACCATAGTGTTCGCGCTCCATGACCTAATAGTACGTCTCGGGAGTAACGGCCATTTCGGCCGTCCTCCCGACACATACAGGAGTTGTGACAGCTGCTGTCTCTTACAACAGCTGTCACAGCTCCTACAGCGGGGACCGATCGTTGTGTCCCCGCTGATTAACCCCTGAAAAGCCGTGTTCAATAGCAATCACGGCTTTTTAGGGGTTAAGCTGCCATCGTCGGCCTGCTACACGATAGCGGCCGGCGATGGTGACTATGGCAACCGGACACCAAACAATGGCGTCCGGCTATGCCATCGACGGAAGCCTAGTGGGTCCTGACGAAGTCAGGAACCACTATGCTTGCTGTCAGTGAGTAGCTGACAGCTCTGATACACTGCACTACACATGTAGTGCAGTGTATTAGAATAGCGATCAGGGCCTCCTGCCCTCAAGTCCCCTAGTGGGACAAAGTAATAAAGTTAAAAAGATGTGTAAAAATAAGAAAATAAAAGATTTAAAAGTAATAAAAGTAAAAATCCCCCCTTTTCCCTCATCAGTCCTTTATTATTAATAAAAATATCGAAACAAACAAATAAACTATACATAATTGGTATCGTCGCATCCGTAATGGCCTGACCTACAAAATTATTTCATTATTTATCCCGCGCGGTGAACGCCGTAAAAGAAAATAATAATAAACCGTACCAGAATCACAATTGTTTGGTCACTTCACCTCCCAAAAAATGGAATAAAAAAAGATCAAAAAGTCGCATTGCACCTAAAAATGGTGCTGATCGAAACTACAGTTCGTTACGTAAAAAATAAGTCCTCGCACGACTTTATTGATGGTAAAATAAAAAAGTTCCCTGCCTACATGCAACGACCCGCCCTAGGCGACGGGGTACAACTGGGCGACGGTCCCTACGCTCAATAAGTGCCCGACAGACAAACAGACAAGGGTACACAGAAGCAAGGGAAAAGGGGCAGTTGCCCACGGCAACACCGCGAGCAACAAGAGTGGTGAACGAGCCGAGTCAAACCAGGAGTGTACGAGGTACCAAACGCAGAGCAGGAGAGTAGTGAACAAGCCGAATGAAACCAGGAGTATACGAGGTACCAAACGCAGAGCAGGAGAGTAGTCAGTAAGCCAGGGTCGATATGAAGCAGGGTCAAATGGTTAAAGAAGCTGCAGCAGGGCCAGGAAACAAAACAAGAATCACAAGCAAGGAGGAACAGGAAAGGCAGGTATAAATAGACAGAGGGCGGGAGCTAGCTCCGTCTGGCCAGGCTGTGATAGGCTCTCCCACTCCTAAGCCTGCCATCCTGAGTGGTGGAAGATGGAGTCAGTCTCACAGACATAGAAGCAGGTGCAGGCTGATTACCTATGGGCGTGGATACAGACGCTGTGCCTGGCAGATCCTTAACAGATTTTTTACAAAACGTATTTTATTGTGCAAACGCCATAAGACATAAAAAAAAAACTAGAAACATATGATATCGCCATAATCGTATCGCCCCGCAGAATAAAGTGAATATGTTATTTATAGCGCACGGTGAATGCTGTAAAAAAAATCAAATAAAAAAACAATAGTAGAATTGCTGTTTTTTAGTCACCATGCCACCTAAAAATAGAGTAAAAACGTATCAAAAAGCCGCATGCACCCCAAGAAACTACAATGACTTCCTCAAGTGGTCTAGTTTCCAAAATGGGGTCACTTTTGGGGGGTTTCCACTGTTTTGGCACCACAAAACCTCTTCAAACCGGACATGGTGCCTAATAAAAAAGAGGCCGCAAAATCCACTAGGTGCTCCTTTGCTTTGGAGGCCGGTGCTTCAGTCCATTACCGCACTAGGGCCACATGTGGGATATTTCTCAAAACTGCAGAATCTGGGCAATAAGTATTAAAGGGGTTGTCCCAAGTTGACTCAAATTTTTTTTTTTAAACATTCTAAGCAGGAAATGAATTTTAAAACATTTGCTGTTAAAAAAAATTAAAAATTCATTTCCTAAGTGCCTTTTTTTTACACTTGATAACTCAGCAAGTGCTGGTTATCTTTTCTAAAAAGGGGCGTGAGCGGCTCGATGTCAATCAAGCCGCTCTGCTCTGCAGTGTGTGCGCTCCCGATGTTGCTAGATACTGTAGTTCTAGCAACATCGGGAGAATGTTCGTCTCAAGCGGGCATGGTAAGCCCGATTGAGACGAACTTACCGTGAATGTCAACAACCCTACAATACACTACACTACACTACACTACATTACATTACACTACACTACATTCACCCCGTTTCGGCAAACAACTTCTCTCTCCCCCCCTGTCACTACATGTAATTTGTGTACCCGCCGCATCGGTACTGCATCAGCTAAAAATATATTAAAAAAATAAACTCACCTAAGACGTTCTAACGGCGCTCTGAACGGCCATCTTCCTTCTTCTTGGCGCCGCTCGCATTCATAGTAACAATGCGTTGTGGCGCTGATGACGTAATCATATCAGGCACACGTGATTACGTCATCTGCGCCCACCGCTATGTTATTGTGAATGGGAGCAGTAAGAAGAAAAGTGACGGGACCTCTCAGCTCTCCGTGGGAACGTCTTAGGTGAGTTTATTTTTGTATGTATGTTGTCATGTATGTGTATATTTGCATGTATGTATGTATATGTATGTTTTCTTGTATGTATGTTGTCATGTTTGTATGTGTATGTATGTTTGCTTGTATGTTTGCTTGTATGTATGTATGTTTGCTTGTATGTATGTTGTCATGTTTGTATGTGTATATGTGCATGTATGTGTATATGTGCATGTATGTTTGCATGCATGTATGTTTGCATTTATGTATGTTTGCATGTATGTTTGCATGTATGTATGTTTGCTTGTATGTATGTTTTCTTGTATGTATGTTGTCATGTTTGTATGTGTATATGTGCATGTATGTTTGCATGTATGTATGTTTTCATGTATGTATGTTTGCATGTATGTATGTTTGCATGTATGTATGTTTGCATGTATGTATGTTTGCTTGCATGTATGTATGTTTGCTTGTATGTATGTTTGCTTGCATGTATGTATGTTTGCTTGCATGTATGTATGTTTGCTTGTATGTATGTTTGCTTGTATGTATGTCTATGTGCATGTATGTTTGCATGTATGTTTGCATGTATGTATGTATGTTTGTTTGTATAAATGTCTGTATGGCCATGTATGATACTGTCTGCTGGCGCCCTGTATCTAAGCCAACTTTGCCGCAGGCTTCTATACATGGTATAACAGTCAGTATCACACATGAAAGTGAAACTAAGCCTACGACATGTTTTATTTCATTTTTTTTTTTATATTTTTGATTTTTTACAGGTTTGGTGTTTGGACTACGTCGGTTTCGAGGACTACTTAGATGACGCTTTTTTTTTCATCAATAAAATGGTTAATGAGGGTTGTGTTGGGGGTCATTTATTTCAATAAAATATTTTATCTATATCTTTGTGTTTTATTTTCAAGTTTTATTACTATCACTTTAGTAATGGCCGCTGTCTGAGTGACAAGGTCCATTACTAAGGGGAGGCTTAGTGTTAGCCGGTACAGAGGCTAACACTAAACACCATTATTACCCCGGTACCCACCACCACCAGGGGTGCCGGGAGGAGCTTGGTACGATCCAGTACCCGACCATCTGTTGTGATGGTCGGGCTCTGGGGCGGCCGCAGGCTGGTATTATGAGGCTGGGAAGGGCCAAAAACAGTGGACCTTCCCACCCTTGTAATGCTAGGCTGCTGCTGCTGTGTTGTATCTGGCTGGTTATAAAAATGGGGGGGACCCCACGTCATTTTTTTTAATTATTTATTTATTATTTTTATTAAAAAGACATGGGGTTCCACCCAATTTATCATAACCAGCCACAAACACAGTGTTATTAGCCTGGGAATGTACTAAACCAGTGGCCCCTCCCACCCGTGTAATGCCAGGCTGCTGCGGCCTTGTATATGGCTGGTTATTAAAAATGTGGGTGACCCAACGTCTATTGTTAAATTTAAAAAAAAAACGACGTGGGGGTCCCCCACATTTTTATAACCAACCCGATACAACACAGCAGCAGCAGCAGCCTAGCATTACAAGGGTGGGAAGGTCCACTGTTTTTGGCCCTTCCCAGCCTCATAATACCAGCCTACGGCCGCCCCAGTACCCGACCATCACAACAGATGGTCGGGTACTGGATCATACCAAGCTCTTCCCGGCACCCCTGGTGGTGGTGGGTACCGGGGTAATAATGGGTAGTTAGTGCTAGCCTCTGCACCGGCTAACACTAAGTACCGCCTTTATAATGGACGCTGTCAATCAGCCAACTACCATTATCTAGGCACTAATAAAGTTTGAAAAAAAAACACAAAGACAATTTTTTTTTATTGAAATAAGAAATCCCCAACAAAACCCTCGTTAACCATTTTATTAAAATTTTCAAAAAACGTCAATCTACGCAGTAGTCCAACGAATCGAAGACGTAGTCCAATTGGTACATCAAAATCTGCAACAAAATAAAAAAAAGTTATCAATGTGAACAATTCCGATACTTATACTCACCTACACACACACAAACAACCACACGCAAACATATACATAAACACATATAAACACACACCCATATATTACATAAACACATACACACAAACATATGCACAAACACACACATATACACACAAACACATGTACACAAACACCCATATATACACAAACACACAAACATATACACACAAACATATACACAAACACACACATATACACAAACACACACACATATACACAAACACATATACACAAACACACACATATACACAAACACCCATATATACAGAAACACACACATATACACAAACACACACATATACAAAAACACACAAACATATACACATGCACAAACACACCCATATATACACAAACACACACATATACACACAAACCTATACACAAACACATGTACACAAACACACAAATATACATATACAAAAATACACAAACATATACACACAAACATATACACATATGCACAAACACACCCATGTATACACACACATATACACACACACACACATATACACACACACACATATACACACAAACATACGTACACAAACACACCCAAATATACACAAACACACATACACAAACACACACACACACAAACATATACACAAACACACCCATATATACACAAACACGCCCATATATACACAAACACGCCCATATATACACAAACACGCCCATATATACACAAACACACACATATTTACACAAACACACACATATACACAAACACACACGTATACAAAAACACACACACACACACAAACATATACACACAAACATATACACAAACACACACAAACACACATATACACAAAAATATACACAAACATATACACATACACACAAATACACCCATATATACACTCACACATAAACACACACACACACACACACACACAAACATATACACACTTACCTTTAGCGGAGCGCAGACTTCTCCTTGCGACGGGTGCCTTCCACTGCATCTTCTGCGCATGCGCCGAGAAGCGCCGAGATGCGCGTTCACGAGCAAATGACATCCTCTGCTCAGGGCGCAGAGGATGTCATTACGTATGCGCGGCCACCGCTAAAGGTAAATAGCGGTGGCCGGGAACCTAGGCAACGAGCAGGATACAAAGAGGGACCGACCGCAACTTCAATCAACGATATCAAGAAAACGACATCGCTGGACGACGGACAGGTAATTAGAATTCTTCTTATTTTTACATGGGGGAGCTAACTAGCTACATTTATCAACTTGGGACAACCCCTTTAAGTTGCGTTTCTCTGCTAAAACTTTTTGTGTTATAAAAAAAATGGTATAAAGAGGATTTCCTGACAAAAAAAAAATGTAAATTTCACCTCTACTTTGCTCAAAATTTCTGTGAAACACCTAAAGGGTTCATAAACTTTCTAAATGCTGTTGTGAATAGTTTGTGGGGTCTAGTTTCTAAAATGGGGTGTTTGATAGGGGTTTCTAATATATGGGCCCCTCAAAGCAACTTCAGAACTGAACTGTAACCTAAAAAAATAAATAAATTAGGCAATACTTCGCTTCTTACATTATACTGATAATGAGCCGTGCCCACCCCGAGATGACCCCAGTTTTGACCGTTTGTATAAACGGAGACCCCTATTAGACCATTTCAGTGCCCGGTTTTCCCAAGCATACACCCCCGAGAAGTGTATTTCTATTGATGACTCCTTGGTACATTTTAAAGGGAGGGTTCAATTCCGCGAGTACCTGCCGGGTAAGAGGGCAAGGTATGGCGTGAAGATGTATAAGCTGTGCGAGAGTGCATCAGGGTATACCTACAAATTTAGGATATATGAAGGGAAGGACAGCAGTATTCAGCCCCCAGAATGTCCCCCCTTTCTGGGAGTTAATGCAAAAATTGTGTGGGATTTGGTGCACCCACTGCTGGACCAGGGTCAACACCTCTACCTGGATAATTTTTATACCAGCGTCCCACTCTTCAACTGCCTCGCTTCTAGTCCTGCGGCATGCGGCACTGCTAGAAGAAATCTGAGAGGCCTCCCGAAGACTCTGCTTGGGCAAACAAGAAGGGGTGAGAGCAGGGCACAATCTAGCAGCAACATATTGTGTGTCAAGTACAAGGACAAGAGAGATGTCCTTGTATTGACAACAATACATGGCCACACCAGTACCCATGTACCAGTACGAGGTACCAGTACAGAGACCCCCAAACCAGACTGCATCCTGGACTACAATAGGTACATGGGAGGGGTGGACTTGTCAGATCAAGTCCTGAAGCCCTACAGCGCCATGCGGTTTGGTATAAGAAGCTGGCCGTGCACATCATACCGATGGCATTGTACAATGCGTATGTGCTACGTCGATGTGCAAGCCAGACGGGAACTTTCCTGGAATTTCAAGAGGTGATTATCAAGAACCTAATCTTTAGGGACCAAGAAGGGGGGGGGCACCCAGTACTTCTGGAAGTGAGGCCACATGCATCGTACCAGGGCAACACTTTCCAGGAGAAGTTCCCCAAACTGGCAAGAAGGGAAAAAGTCAAAAGAGGTGCAAAGTCTGCTATAAGAGGGGGATAAGGGAGGACACAATATATCAATGTGACACGTGTCCCGAAAAACCAGAGCTCTGTATGAAAGAGTGTTTTAAAATTTATCATACATCCCTTGGTTTATAATTTACCCCCAATTTTACTTACCCTGATGTACTCCGCACAGCTTATCCCCTCTAGTCTTTCCCCTCTGGGCCCTGCTGTGTGCCCAGGCAGCTGATAACAGCCACATGTAGGGTATTGCCGTACCCAGGAGAACCCACATTACAGTTTATGTGGTGTATGTCTCCGGTCAAAATGCTCACTACAACTCTAGATGAATGCCTTAACCCCTTCCCGCTCCTTGACGTACTATTACGTCATGGCAGCTGTATCGTTCGCACTCCATGCCGTAATAAGACGTCTCGGGAGTAACGGCCGTTTCGGCCGTCCTCCCGACACATACAGGAGCTGTGACGCTGCTGTCTTGTTCAGCAGCTGTCACAGCTCCTACAGCGGGGACCGATCGCTGTGTCCCCGCTGATTAACCCCTTAAAAGCCGCGTTCTATAGAGATCGCGGCTTTTTAGGGGTTAAGCTGCCATCGCCGGCCTGCTACGCGATAGCGGCCGGCGATGGTGACTATGGCAACCGGACACCAAACAATGGCGTCCGGCTATGCCATAGACGGAAGCCTAGTGGGTCCTGACAACGTCAGGACCCACTATGCTTGCTGTCAGTGAGTAGCTGACAGTTCTAATACACTGCACTACGCATGTAGCGCAGTGTATTAGAATAGCGATCAGGGCCTCCTGCCCTCATGTCCCCTAGTGGGACAAAGTAATAAAGTAAAAAAAAAGTTAAAAAAAGATGTGTAAAAATAAGAAAATAAAAGATTTAAAAGTAATAAAAGTAAAAATCCCCCTTTTTCCCTTATCAGTCGTTTATTATTAATAAAAATATATAAACAGACAAATAAACTATACATAATTGGTATCGCCGCGTCCGTAACGGCCTGAACTACAAAATTATTTCATTATTTATCCCGCACGGTGAACGCCGTAAAATAAAATAATAATAAACCGTACCACAATCACAATTCTTTGGTCACTTCACCTCCCAAAAAATGGAATAAAAAGAGATCAAAAAGTTGCATGTACCTAAAAATGGTACTGATCGAAACTACAGTTCGTTACGCAAAAAATAAGTCCTCGCACGGCTTTATTGATTGAAAAATAAAAAAGTTCTGGCTCTTAGAATATGGTAACACAAAAAGTGAATGATTGTTTACAAAACGTATTTTATTGTGCAAACGCCATAAGACATAAAAAAAACTATAAACATCTGGTATCGCCGTAATCGTATCGCCCCGCAGAATAAAGTGAATATGTCATTTATAGCGCACGGTGAACGCTGTAAAAAAAACAAAAAAAAAAAACACAATAGTACAATTGCTGTTTTTTAGTCACCACGCCACCTAAAAATAGAATAAAAACTGATCAAAAAGCCGCATGCACCCCAAGAAAACTACAATGCATTCCTCAAGGGGTCTAGTTTCCAAATTGGGGTAACTTTTGGGGGGTTCCCAATGTTTTGGCACCACCAGACCTCTTCAAACCGGACATGGTGCCTAATAAAAAAGAGGCTTCAAAATCCACTAAGTGCTCCTTTGCTTCGGAGGCCGGCGCTTCAGTCCATTACTGCACTAGGGCCACATGTGGGATATTTCTCAAAACTGCAGAATCTGGGCAATAAGTATTGAGTTGCGTTTCACTGATAAATCCTTTTGTGTTATAAAAAAAAAGGTATAAAGAGGATTTTCTGACAAAAAAAAAATGTAAATTTCACCTCTACTTTGCTCTAAATTTTTGTGAAACACCTAAAGGGTTCATAAACTTTCTAAATGCTGTTGTGAATACTTTTAGGAGTCTAGTTTCTAAAATGGGGTATTTGACAGGGGTTTCTAATATATGGGCCCCTCAAAGCAACTTCAGAACTGAACTGGAACCTAAAAAAATAAATACTTCGCTTCTTACATTATACTGATAATGAGCTGTGCCCACCCTGAGATGACGCCAGTTTTGACCGTTTGTATAAACGGAGACCCCTATTAGACCGTTCCAGTGCCCGGTTTTCCCAAGCATACACCCCCGAGAAGTGCATTTCTACTGATGAGTCCCTGGTACATTTTAAAGGGAGGGTTCAATTCCGCGAGTACCTGCCGGGTAAGAGGGCAAGGTATGGCGTGAAGATGTATAAGCTGTGAGAGTGCATCAGGGTATACCTACAGGTTTAGGATATATGAAGGAAAGGCCACCCCCAAACCAGACTGCATACTGGACTACAATAGGTACATGGGAGGGATGGACTTGTAAGATCAAGCCCTGAAGCCCTACAGCGCTATGCGGTGTGGTATAAGAAGCTGGCCGGGCACATCATACCGATGGCATTGTACAATGCGTATGTGCTACGTCGATGTGCAAGCCAGACGGGAACTTTCCTGGAATTTCAAGAGGTGATTATCAAGAACCTAATCTTTAGGGGCCAAGAAGGGGGGGGGGCACCCAGTACTTCTGGAAGTGAGGCCACATGCATCGTACCAGGGCAACACTTTCCAGGAGAAGTTCCCCAAACTGGCAAGAAGGGAAAAAGTCAAAAGAGGTGCAAAGTCTGCTATAAGAGGGGGATAAGGGAGGACACAATATATCAATGTGACACGTGTCCCGAAAAACCAGAGCTCTGTATGAAAGAGTGTTTTAAAATTTATCATACATCCCTTGGTTTATAATTTACCCCCAATTTTACTTACCCTGATGTACTCCGCACAGCTTATCCCCTCTCGTCTTTCCCCTCTGGGCCCTGCTGTGTGCCCAGGCAGCTGATAACAGCCACATGTAGGGTATTGCCGTACCCAGGAGAACCCACATTACAGTTTATGTGGTGTATGTCTCCGGTCAAAATGCTCACTACAACTCTAGATGAATGCCTTAACCCCTTCCCGCTCCTTGACGTACTATTACGTCATGGCAGCTGTATCGTTCGCACTCCATGCCGTAATAAGACGTCTCGGGAGTAACGGCCGTTTCGGCCGTCCTCCCGACACATACAGGAGCTGTGACGCTGCTGTCTTGTTCAGCAGCTGTCACAGCTCCTACAGCGGGGACCGATCGCTGTGTCCCCGCTGATTAACCCCTTAAAAGCCACGTTCTATAGAGATCGCGGCTTTTTAGGGGTTAAGCTGCCATCGCCGGCCTGCTACGCGATAGCGGCCGGCGATGGTGACTATGGCAACCGGACACCAAACAATGGCGTCCGGCTATGCCATAGACGGAAGCCTAGTGGGTCCTGACAACGTCAGGACCCACTATGCTTGCTGTCAGTGAGTAGCTGACAGTTCTAATACACTGCACTACGCATGTAGCGCAGTGTATTAGAATAGCGATCAGGGCCTCCTGCCCTCATGTCCCCTAGTGGGACAAAGTAATAAAGTAAAAAAAAAGTTAAAAAAAGATGTGTAAAAATAAGAAAATAAAAGATTTAAAAGTAATAAAAGTAAAAATCCCCCTTTTTCCCTTATCAGTCGTTTATTATTAATAAAAATATATAAACAGACAAATAAACTATACATAATTGGTATCGCCGCGTCCGTAACGGCCTGAACTACAAAATTATTTCATTATTTATCCCGCACGGTGAACGCCGTAAAATAAAATAATAATAAACCGTACCACAATCACAATTCTTTGGTCACTTCACCTCCCAAAAAATGGAATAAAAAGAGATCAAAAAGTTGCATGTACCTAAAAATGGTACTGATCGAAACTACAGTTCGTTACGCAAAAAATAAGTCCTCGCACGGCTTTATTGATTGAAAAATAAAAAAGTTCTGGCTCTTAGAATATGGTAACACAAAAAGTGAATGATTGTTTACAAAACGTATTTTATTGTGCAAACGCCATAAGACATAAAAAAAACTATAAACATCTGGTATCGCCGTAATCGTATCGCCCCGCAGAATAAAGTGAATATGTCATTTATAGCGCACGGTGAACGCTGTAAAAAAAACAAAAAAAAAAACACAATAGTACAATTGCTGTTTTTTAGTCACCACGCCACCTAAAAATAGAATAAAAACTGATCAAAAAGCCGCATGCACCCCAAGAAAACTACAATGCATTCCTCAAGGGGTCTAGTTTCCAAATTGGGGTCACTTTTGGGGGGTTCCCAATGTTTTGGCACCCCCAGACCTCTTCAAACCGGACATGGTGCCTAATAAAAAAGAGGCTTCAAAATCCACTAAGTGCTCCTTTGCTTCGGAGGCCGGCGCTTCAGTCCATTACTGCACTAGGGCCACATGTGGGATATTTCTCAAAACTGCAGAATCTGGGCAATAAGTATTGAGTTGCGTTTCACTGATAAATCCTTTTGTGTTATAAAAAAAAAGGTATAAAGAGGATTTTCTGACAAAAAAAAAATGTAAATTTCACCTCTACTTTGCTCTAAATTTTTGTGAAACACCTAAAGGGTTCATAAACTTTCTAAATGCTGTTGTGAATACTTTTAGGAGTCTAGTTTCTAAAATGGGGTATTTGACAGGGGTTTCTAATATATGGGCCCCTCAAAGCAACTTCAGAACTGAACTGGAACCTAAAAAAATAAATACTTCGCTTCTTACATTATACTGATAATGAGCTGTGCCCACCCTGAGATGACGCCAGTTTTGACCGTTTGTATAAACGGAGACCCCTATTAGACCGTTCCAGTGCCCGGTTTTCCCAAGCATACACCCCCGAGAAGTGCATTTCTACTGATGAGTCCCTGGTACATTTTAAAGGGAGGGTTCAATTCCGCGAGTACCTGCCGGGTAAGAGGGCAAGGTATGGCGTGAAGATGTATAAGCTGTGAGAGTGCATCAGGGTATACCTACAGGTTTAGGATATATGAAGGAAAGGCCACCCCCAAACCAGACTGCATACTGGACTACAATAGGTACATGGGAGGGATGGACTTGTAAGATCAAGCCCTGAAGCCCTACAGCGCTATGCGGTGTGGTATAAGAAGCTGGCCGGGCACATCATACAGATGGCATTGTACAATGCGTACATGCTACGTCGATGTGCAGGCCAGACGGGAACTTTCCTGGAATTTCAAGAGGTGATTATCAAGAACCTAATCTTTAGGGACCAAGAAGGGGGGGCACCCAGTACTTCTGGAAGCGAGCCCACACGCATCGTACCAGGGCAACACTTTCCAGGAGAAGTTCCCCAAACTGGCAAGAAAGGGAAAAAGTCAAAAGAGGTGCAAAGTCTGCTATAAGAGGGCGATAATGGATGACACAATATATCAATGTGACACGTGTCCCGAATAACCAGAGCTCTGTATGAAAGAGTGTTTTAAAATTTATCATACATCCCTTGGTTTATAATTTACCCCAATTTTACTTACCCTGATGCACTCCACACAGCTTATCCCCCCTCGTCTTTCCCCTCTGGGCCCTGCTGTGTGTCCAGGCAGCTGATAACAGCCACATGTAGGGTATTGCCATACCCGGGAGAACCCACATTACAGTTTATGGGGTGTAGGTCTCCGGTCAAAATGCTCACTACACCTCTAGATGAATGCCTTAAGGGTGTAGTTTTTAAAACGGGGTCACTTCTTGTGGGTTTCAACTGTACTGGTACCTCAGGGGCTACTGCATACAAGACTTCGCACTAGAAAATCCCCAGTAGGCCAAATGGTGGTCCTTTCCTTCTGAGCCCTCCCATGGGCCCAAACGGCAGTTTATCACAACAAATGGGGTACTGCGGCACTCAGAACAAATTGCGCAACAGAATGGGGTATTTTGTTTCTTGTGAAAATAAGACATTTTCAGCCAAAACTACATATTATTTGAAAAAAATAATTTTGTTTTCATTCCCAGCCCAATTCAAATAAGTTCTGTGAAAAAACTATGGAGTCTAAATGGTCACATTACCCATAAATGAATTCTTTGAGGGGTGTAGTTTCCAAAATGGGGTCACTTCTGGTGGGTTTCCATTGCTTTGATACCTCTGGGGCTCTGCAAATGCGACATGGCACCCGAAAACCAAACCAGCAAAATCTGTACTCCAAAGAACACACAGCGCTCCTTCCCTTCTGAGGCCTCACATGGGCCCAAACGGCAGTTTATTGCAACAAATGGGGTATTGATGCACTCAGGAGAAATTGGGCAACAAAATTGAGTATTTTGTTCCCTGTGAAAATAAGAAATTTTGGTAAAAAATTACATCTTATTGGAAAAAATGTCATTTTTTTAATGTCACAGCCCAATTGAAATAGGTGCTGTGAAAAAACTGTGCAGTCAAAATGGTAACAACAACACTAAATGAATTCCTTGAGGGGTGTAGTTTCCAAAATGGGGTCACTATTGGGGGATTCCTACTGTTTTGACACCTCAACACCTCTTCAAACCTGGCATGCTGCCTAAAATATATTTTAATAAAAAAAGAGGACTCAAAATGCACTAGGTGCTTCTTTGATTCTAGGGCTTGTGTTTTAGTCCACGAGCGCAGTAGGGCCACATGTGGGACATTGCTAAAAACTGCAGAATCTGGACAATACATATTTAGTAGTGTTTCTCTGGTAAAACCTTCTGTGTTACAGAAAAAAAAAATGAATAAAATTGAAATTCAGCAAGAAAAATGAAATTTGCAAATTTCACCTCCACATTGCCTTAATTCCTGTGAAATGCCTGAAGGGTTAAAAAACTTTCTAACTGCTGTTTTGAATACTTTGAGGGGTCTAGTTTTTAAAATGGGGTGTTTTATCAGGGTTTCTTATACATAGGCGCCACAAAGCCACTTCAGAACTCAAGAGGTACCTTTAAAAAAAGGCTTTTGAAATTTTCTTAAAAATATGAGAAATTGCTGTTTATGTTCTAAGCCTTGTAACGTCCAAGAAAAATAAAATAATGTTCAAAAAACGATGCCAATCTAAAGTAGACATATGGGAAATGTGAACTAGTAACTATTTTGGGTGGTATAACCATCTGTTTTACAAGCAGATGTATTTAAATTCTGAAAAATGCAATTGTTTCACAATTTTCTCTACATTTTGCAATTTTTCACCAATAAACACTGAATATATCGACCAAATTTTACCACGAACATGAAGCCCAATGTGTCACGAGAAAACAATCTCAGAATCGCTTGGGTAGGTTTAAGCATTCCGACGTTATTACCACATAAAGTGAAATATGTCAGATTTGAAAAATGGGCTCTGAGCCTTAAGGCCAAAACTAGGCTGCGTCCTTAAGGGGTTAAGGGTGTAGTTTTTAAAACGGGGTCACTTCTTGGGGGTTTCAACTGTACTGGTACCTCAGGGGCTTCTGCATACATGACTTCGCACCAGAAAATCCACAGTAGGCCAAATGGTGGTCCTTTCCTTCTGAGCCCTCCCATGGGCCCAAACCGCAGTTTATCACCACAAATGGGGTATTGCGGCACTCAGAACAAATTGCGCAACAGAATGGGGTATTTTGTTTCTTGTGAAAGTAAGAAATTTTCAGCCAAAACTACATATTATTGGAAAAAATTTATTTTGTTTTAATTCCCAGCACAATTCAAATAAGTTCTGTGAAAAAATTATGGGGTCAAAATGGTCACAACACCCATAAATGAATTCCTTTAGGGGTGTAGTTTCCAAAACGGGGTCACTTCTAGTGGTTTTCCATTGCTTTGATACCTCTGGGGCTCTGCAAATGCGACATGGCACCCGCAAACCAATCCAGCAAAATCTGCACTCCAAATAACACACAGCGCTTCTTCCCTTCTGAGGCCTCCCATGGGCCCAACCGGCAGTTTATCGCCACAAATGGGGTATTGCTGCACTCAGGAGAAATTGTGAAACAAAATTGGGTGTTTTGTTCCCTGTGAAAATAAGAAATTTTGATAAAAAATGACATCTTATTGGAAAAAATGACATTTTTTTCATTTCACAGCCCAATTCAAATAGGTGCTGTGAAAAAACTGTGCGGTCAAAATTGTAACAACAACCATATTTGAATTCCTTGAGGGGTGTAGTTTCCAAAATGGGGTCACTATTGGGGGATTCCTACTGTTTTGGCACCTGAACACCTTTTCAAACCTGGCATGCTGCCTAAAATATATTCTAATAAAAAAAGAGGCCTCAAAATTCACTAGGTGCTTCCTTGCTTCTAGGGCTTGTGTTTTATTCCACGAGCGCAGTAGAACCACATGTAGGACATTTCTAAAAACTGCAGAATCTGGACAATACATTTAGTAGTGTTTCTCTGGTAAAACCTTCTGTGTTACAGAAAACATTTTTAATAAAATTGAAATTCAGCAAGAAAAATGAAATTTGAAAATTTCACCTCCACTTTGCTTTAATTCCTGTGAAATGCCTGAAGGGTTAAAAAACTTTCTAAATGCTGTTTTGAATACTTTGAGGGGTCTAGTTTTTAAAATGGGGTGTTTTATCAGGGTTTCTAATACATAGGCCCCTCAAAGCCACTTCAGAACTGAAGAGGTACCTTAAAAAAAAGGCTTTTGAAATTTTCTTAAAAATATGAGAAATTGCTGTTTATGTTCTAAGCCTTGTACGTCGAAGAAAAATAAAAGAATGTTCAAAAAACAATGCCAATCTAAAGTAGACATATGGGAAATTTGAACTAGTAACTATTTTGGGTGGTATAACCGTCTGTTTTACAAGCAGATGCATTTAAATTCTTAAAAATTCAATTTTTTAAAAATTTTCTCTCAATTTTGCATTTTTTCACCAATAAACACTGAATATATCGACCAAATTTTACCACGAACATGAAGCCCAATGTGTCACGAGAAAACAATCTCAGAATCGCTTGGATAGGTTTAAGCATTCCGACGTTATTACCACATAAAGTGAAATATGCCAGATTTGAAAAATGGGCTCTGAGCCTTAAGGCCCAAACTAGGCTGCGTCCTTAAAGGGAATGTGTTGCCAGAAAAACATGTTTTTTTTTTAAAAATTAAACATTTAGTGTGTGGGTGATTAAACATTGTTCAAATTTTTTTTATTTTTTTCACGAGTCAGGAAATATTATAAATTAATTCTAATTTATAATACTACCCATTTTTGGTCACTAGATGGAGCTGTTCCCAAAATTGCAGCTTTGCAAAATTGGGTAAAAAGCCCTCGCTCTAGTGAGCTCTCAGCATCCCCCCCTCCTTTATCCTGGCTAGTGCCGGGATAAACGAGGGGTTTGAACGGTGTAACCTCCTACACTGTGTGTCGCCATTTTTTGAGCTAACACACAGTGTAGTAGGTTTACATACAGTAGTTAACACACACAAACACGAACATACATTGAAATCTCTTACCTGCTCCTGCCGCCGCGGCTCCCTCCGGCCCGTCCGCTCCGTTTGCTGCCGCTGGTCCAAGTGCACAAATCCGGAAGCCGCGACCGGAAGTAGTAATATTACTGTCCGGCCGCGACTTCCGGTCCACAGGAAAATGGCGCCGGACGGCGCCAATTTCGAATTGGACTGTGTGGGAGCGGCGCATGCGCAGTTCCCACACAGACGCCGTACACTGAAGTCAATGGGACGGGAGCCGTTCGCAGTCCCTATGGGACTGTGGCTGCCGTATTCCATGTCTGTATGTGTCGTTAATCGACACACACAGAAATGGAACAAAAAATGGCAGCCCCCATAGGGAAGAAAAAGTGTAAAAATAAGAAAAAGTAAAAGCACAAACACACAAATGAATATAAACGTTTTTAATAAAGCACTAACATCTTTAACATATAAAAAAATAATTTGTGATGACACTGTTCCTTTAAGGGGTTAAAACTGTAGAAAAGTATTGGAAACATAAAATGTACTGGGATATATGAGTTTACAGACACAGTGAGACTTCATAGTAACACATGTATAACATGACAGGAGAGATGGTCATATAATTAACCCCTTAAGGATGCAGCCCTGTTTGGGCCTTAAGGCTGAGAGCCCATTTTTCAAAACGGACATATTTCACTTTATGTGGTAATAACGTCAGAATGCTTAAACCTATCCAAGCGATTCTGAGATTGTTTTCTCGTGAGACATTGGGCTTCATGTTAGTGGTAAAATTTGGTCGATATATTCAGTGTATATTTGTGAAAAATTGCAAAATTTAGAGAAAATTTAGAAAAAATATAATTTTTCTGAATTTAAATGCATCTGCTTGTAAAACAGATGGTTATACCCCCAAAATAGTTACTAGTTCACATTTCCCATATGTCTACTTTAGATTGGCATCATTTTTTTTAACATTTTTTATTTTTCTTGGACGTTACAAGACTTAGAACATAAACAGCAATTTCTCAAATATTTAAGAAAATTTCAAAAGCCTTTTTTTTGTGACTTTGAGTGGCTTTGAGGGGCCTATGTATTAGAAATCCCCATAAAACACCCCATTTTAAAAAAATAGACCCCTCAAAGTATTCAAAACAGCATTTAGAAAGTTTTTTTTAACCCTTTAGGAATTTCACAGGAATTAAAAGCAAAGTGGAGGTGAAATTTGCAAATTTCATTTTTCTTGCTGAATTTCAATTTTATTCAATTTTTTTTCTGTAACACAGAAGGTTTTACCAGAGAAACACTACTAAATATGTATTGTCCAGATTCTGCAGTTTTTAGAAATGTCCCACATGTGCCTCTACTGCGCTCGTGGACTAAAACACAAGCCCTAGAAGCAAAGAAGCACCTAGTACATTTTGGGGCCTCTTTTATATTAGAATATATTTTAGACAGCATGCCAGGTTTGAAGTGGTGTTGAGGTGCCAAAACAGTAGGAATCCCCCTAAAGTGACCCCATTTTGGAAACTACACCCCTCAAGGAATTCATGTATGGTTGTTGTTACCATTTTTACCACACAGTTTTTTCATAGCACGTATTTGAATTGGGCTGTGAAATTTAAAAAATGAAATGTTTTCCAATAAGATGTCATTTTTGATAAAATTTCTTATTTTCACAAGAAATAAAATATCCCATTTTGTTCCCCAATTTGTCCTGAGTGCGGCAATACCCCATTTGTGGTGAAAAAACTCCTTCTGAGCCCTCCCATGGGCCCAAACGGCAAAGTAGCGCTATGTGTTTGTTGGAGTCCAGATTTTGCTGGATTGGTTTTCGAGTGCCATGTCGCATTTGCAGACCCCCAGAGGTATCAAAGCAATGGAAACCCACCAGATTTGACCCCATTTTTGAAACTACACCCCTCAAGGAATTAATTTATCGTTATGGTTACCATTTTGACCGCACAGTTTTTTCACAGCACATATTTGGATTGGGCTGTGAAATAAAAATGTTTTTATTTTTTACAATAAGATGTCATTTTTTATCAAAATTTCTTATTTTCACAGGGAACAAAATACCCCATTTTGTTGCCCAATTTGTCCTGAGTGCGGCAATACCCAATTTATGGTGATAAAATGCCGTTTGGGCCCATGGGAGGGCTCAGAAGGAAAGGAGCGCTATGTGTTTGTTGGAGTCCAGATTTTGCTGGATTGCTTTTCGGGTTCCATGTTGCATTTGCATCGCCCCAGAGGTATCAAAGCAATGGAAACCCACCAGAAGTGACCCCATTTTGGAAACTACACCCCTCAAGGAATTGATTGATGGTTGCTGTGATTATTTTGACCGCACAATTTTTTCACAGCACGTATTTGAATTGGGCTGTGAAATTAAAAAATTAATTTTTTTCCAGTAAGATGTCATTTTTGATCAAAATTTCTTATTTTCACAGGGAACAAAATACTCCATTTTATTGCCCAATTTCTCCTGAGTGCAGCAATACCCCATTTGTGCTGATAAACTGCAGTTTGGGCCCATGGGAGGGCTCAGAAGGAAAACACCACCATTTGGCCTACTGGAGCTTTTCTGCTGCTAAGTCATGTATGCAGAAGCCCGTGAGGTACCAGTACAGTTGAAACCCCCGAAAAGTGATCCCATTTTAAAAACTACACCCCTTAAGACATTCATCTAGAGGTGTAGTGAGCATTTTGACCCCACAGGTATTGTGTAATAGATAATGCGCAGCAGATGGGGCAGTGTGAGATTTGCAACTTTCTATATATCTATGCCATTTCAGTGTCCGATATAGTGTGCCCAACATGTGCCACCGGAGATATACACCTCATAAACTGTAATGTGGGTTCTCCCAGGTACGGCAATACCCTACATGTGGCTGTTATCAGCTGCCTGGGCACACAGCAGGGCTCAGCAGGGAAAGATGAGGGGGATGAGCTGTGCGGAGTGCATCAGGGTGGATGAAAAATCTAAGGGATCTATGATAAATTTTAAAACACTCTTTCATACAGAGCCCTAGTTTTTCGGGACATGTGTCACATTGATATATTGTGTCCTCCCTTATCCCCGTCTTATAGCAGACTTTGGCCTCATGCACACGACCGTAAAAACTCCCATTATTACGGGTCGTAATTACGACCCGTAATAACGGGCTCATAGACTTCTATTGGCCACGGGTCCCTTCCCGTTTTCTTACGGGAAGGTGCCCGTGCCGTTGAAAAAGATAGAACATGTCCTATTTCAGGCCGTAATAACGGCACAGACAGCCCATAGAAGTCTATGGAGCTCCCATATTGACGGGTGGCTACGTGTGTGCACCCGTCATTACGGCAGCGTTGCTAGGCGACATCAGTAAATAGTCACTGTCCAGGGTGCTGAAAGAGTTAACTGATCGGCAGTAACTCTTTCAGCACCCTGGACAGTGAATTCCGATCAGAATATAGAGCAACCTGTAAAAAAGAATAACAAAAGACGTTCATACTTACCGAGAACTTCCTGCTTCCTCCAGTCCGGTCTCCCGGCCGTTGCCTTGGTGACGCGTCCCTCTCGACATCCGGCCCGACATCCCTGGATGACGTTTCAGCCCATGTGACCGCTGCAGCCAATCACAGGTCAATCACAGGCTGCAGCGGTCACATGGACTGCCGCGTCATCCAGGGAGGTCGGGCTGGATGTGAAGAGAGGGACGCGTCACCAAGACAACGGCCGGGTAAGTATGAATTTCTTTAACTTTTATTACTGAAAGGGCTGCCCCTTCTCTCTATCCTGCACTGATAGAGAGAAGGGCTGCCGATTAGTGCAGTGCTATTTTGCAGCCAAAAATGTGCCCGTAAATACGGGTGGAATACGGGTGACACTGGACCCATATTTACGGGCACGGGTCCGTAAATACTGGTGCAAAACCGGTTGAATACGTGTGACACCGGACCCGTATTTACACCAGTATTTATGGGTGGGAAAAAATACGGTCGTGTGCATGAGGCCTTTGCACCTCTTTTGACTTTTTCCCTTCTTGCCAGTTTGGGGAACTTAATCTGGAAAGTGTTGCCCTGGTACGATGCGTGTGGCCTCGCTTCCAGAAGTACTGGGTGCCCCCTTCTTGGTCCCTAAATATTAGGTTCTTGATAATGATGTGCACGGCCAGCTTCTTATAACACACCGCATGGAGCTGTAGGGCTTCAGGACTTGATCTGACAAGTCCACCTCTCCCATGTACCTATTGTAGTCCAGGATTCAGTCTGGTTTGGGGGTCTCTATACTGGTACCACGTACAGGTACATGGGTACTGGTGTGGGCATGTATTGTTGTCAATACAAGGACATCTCTCTTGTTTTGTACCTGACACACAATATGTTGCTGCTAGATTATGCCCTGCTCTCACCCCTTCTTGTTTGCCCAAGCAGTGTCTTAGGGAGGCCTCTCAGATTTCTTCTAGCCGTGCCGCATGCCGCAGGACTGGAAGCGATGCAGTTGAAGAGTGGGACGCTGGTATAAAAATTATCCAGGTAGAGGTGGTAACCCTGGTCCAGCAGTGGGTGCACCAAATTCCACACAATTTTTGCATTAACTCCCAATAAGGGGGGGGGGGGTGCATTCTGGGGGCTGAATACTGCTGTCCTTCCCTTCATATATCCTAAATTTGTAGGTATACCCTGATGCACTCTCGCACAGCTTATACATCTTCACGCCATACCTTGCCCTCTTACTCGGCAGGTACTGGCGGAATTGAAGTCTCCCTTTAAAATCTACCAAGGACTCATCAATAGAAATACACTTCTTGGGGTGTATGCTTGGGAAAACCGGGCGCTAAAACGGTCTGATAGGGGTCTCCGTTTATACAAATGGTCAAAACTGGGGCCATCTCGGTGTGGGCACGGCTCATTATCAGTATAATGTAAGAAGCGAAGTATTGCCTAATTTATTTATTTTTTTAGGTTCCAGTTCAGTTCTGAAGTTGCTTTGAAGGGCCTATATATTAGACACTGCTATGAAACACCCCATTTTAGAAACTAGACCCCTCAATGTTTTTGCTACAGCATTTAGAAAGTTTATGAACCCTTTAGGTGTTTCACAGGAACTTAGAGCAAAGTAGAGGTGAAATTTACATTTATTTTTTTTGTCAGAAAATCCTTTTTATACCATTTTTTTCTATAACACAAAAGGTTTTACCAGAGAAACGCAACTCAATACTTATTGCCCAGATTCTGTAGTTCTGAGAAATATCCCACACGTGGCCCTAGTGCGGTAATGGACTGAAGCACCGGCCTCCGAAGCAAAGGTGCACCTAGCGGATTATGAGACCTCCTTTTTATTAGGCACCATGTCCGGTTTGAAGAGGTCTTGTGGTGCCAAAACAGTGGAAACCCCCCAACAATGACCCCATTTTGGAAACTAGACCCCTTGAGGAATTCATTGTACTTTTCATGGGGTGCATGCGGCTTTTTGATCAGTTTTTATTCTATTTTTAGGTGGCGTGGTGACTAAAAAACAGCAATTCTACTATTGTTTTTTTATTCAATTTTTTTTACAGCGTTCACCGTGCGCTATAAATGACATTCACTTTATTCTGCGGGGCAATTACGATTACGGCGATACCGGATGTTTATATATTTTTTTGTCTTATGGCGTTTGCACAATAAAATACATTTTGTAAAAAATAATTTAGTTTTTGTGTTACCATGTTCTAAGAGCCAGAACTTTTTTATTTTTCCATCAAAAAAGCCGTGTGAGGACTTATTTTTTGCGTAACGAACTGTAGTTTCAATCATTACCATTTTTAGGTACATGCGACTTTTTGATCTCTTTTTATTCCATTTTTTGGGAGGCGAAGTGACCAAACAATTGTGATTCTGGTACGGTTTAATATTATTTTCTTTTACGGCGTTCACCGCGCGGGATAAATGACAAAATAATTTTGTCGTTCAGGCCATTACGGACGTGGCGATACCAATTATGTATAGTTTGTTTGTTTATATATTTTTAATAATAATAAAGGATTCACAAGGGAAAAAGGGGGATTTTTACTTTGATCACTTTTAAAACTTTTATTTTCTTATTTTTACACATCTTTTTTTAACTTTTTTTTACTTTATTACTTTGTCCCACTAGGGGACTTGAGGGCAGGAGGTCCTGATCGCAATTCTAATACACTGCACTACATGCGTAGTGCAGTGTATTAGAACTGTCAGCTACTCACTGACAGCAAGCATAGTGGGTCCTGACTTTGTCAGGACCCACTAGGCTTCCGTCGATGGCATAGCTGGACGCCATTGTTTGGTGTCCGGTTGCCATAGTCACCATCGCCGGCCGCTATCGTGTAGCAGGCCGGAGATGGCAGCTTAACCCCTAAAAAGCCGCAATCTTTTAAGGGGGTAATCAGCGGGGACACAGCGACCGGTCCCCGCTGTTGGAGCTGTGACAGCTGCTGTACGAGACAGCAGCTGTCACAGCTCCTGTATGTGTCGGGAGGATGGCCGAAATGGCCGTTACTTCCGTGACGTACTATTCCGTCATGGAGCGCGAACGGGGCGGTTTCCATGACGGAATAGTACGTCACTGAGCGTTAAGGGGTTAATGATAAAATATATATTTTGGACAAGGTTAATATTAACCCCTTACCGCACCAGGACGCACCAGTATGTCCAGTATTGCAGTGCTTTAAGGCACCGGGACGTACCGGTGCGTCCTTGCTAAAAACTGTCACCCTGTCAAAGGACAAGGTGACAGAACTGTGCCGTCAACTGTTTATGGCGGCTGATCGGCACAGTAAGACGGCACGGGACCAATCACAGCGGTCTCCTGTCGGCGATCGCTGTGATTGGTCAGTCAAAGCAGACTGACCAATCGCAGCTCCATGACGTGGTGTATGTGATGGCGCTGGCTCAGAAGCTGAGCCAGCGCTATCACCGCCGGTTATCAGCTGTCCGACACCCCTCTGCAACGGCCGGTTATCAGCTGTCCGACACCCCTCTGCAACGGCCAGGACTCTCTGCAACGGCTCCGATCCTGCCGATTAACTCCTTAGATGCATCGACCAACGCGATCGATGTATCGAAGTGTCTTGTAGCCTATCGGCAACCACGATGGTTGCCACGGGCGCGGGTGTCAGCTGTTTGTCACAGCTGACATCGTGCTCTAACGGCCAGGACCAGAGCTAGGCTCCTATCCGGCCGATTAACCCCTTAGATGCAGCTATCATTGCATCTAAGTGATTAGATCGCACCCTATGGTTGCTAATGACAACCATCGGCACCCACGGGTGTTCCGATGGTTGCTATGGCAACCGTAGCCTAACAATCGCTTCCTAGTACGGAAGCCTACTAGGCCCCGCCGGGAGGCGAAGCCTAATAGGCTTGCTGTCAGTGAATAGCTGACATAGTTACATAGTTTGTACGGTTGAAAAAAGACACATGTCCATCAAGTTCAACCAAGGGATGGGAAAGAGGAAGTGGGATGGGAAAGGGGAAGTAAAAAAATTTCTACACATAGGAGCTAATATTTTTTTGTTCTAGGAAATTATGTAAGCCTTTTTTAAAGCCATCTACTGTCCCTGCTGTGACCAGCTCCTGCGGTAGGCTATGCCATAAATTCACCGTTCTCACAGTAAAGAAGGCTTGTCGCCTCTGCAGGTTGAACCTTTCTTTTTCCAGACGGAGGGAGTGCCCCCTTGTTTTTTGAGGGGGTTTTACATGGAACAGGATATCACCATATTTTTTGTATGTGCCATTCATATATTTATATAAGTTAATCATGTCCCCCCTTAGTCGTCTTTTCTCAAGGCTAAATAGGTTTATTTCTTTTAATCTTTCCTCATAACTTAGATTCTCCATGCCCTTATTAGCTTTGTTGCTCTTCTTTGTATTTTTTCCAACTCCAGAGCATCCTTTCTATGAATTGGAGCCCAGAACTGGACTGCATATTCTAGATGAGGCCTCACTAATGCTTTGTAAAGTGGTAATATTACATCCCTGTCCCGCGAGTCCATGCCTCTTTTGATACACGACAATATTTTGCTGGCCTTTGAAGCAGCTGATTGACACTGCATGCTGTTATTTAGTTTATGATTTACAATTACACCCAGATCCTTCTCATCAAGTGACTCCCCCAGTGTAGCTCCCCCTAGGACATATGATGCATGCAGGTTGTTCGTACCCAGGTGCATTACTTTACATTTATCTACATTAAACTTCATTTGCCAAGTGGACGCCCAATCACTTAGTTTGTTTAAATCTGCCTGCAATTCACAAACATCTTCCATAGTCTGAACTATATTGCATAGCTTGGTGTCATCTGCAAAAATAGAAATAGTGCTATTAATCCCATCCTCTATATCATTAATAAATAAGTTGAATAATAGTAGTCCCAGCACTGAACCCAGCACAGCTCTAATACACTGCACTATGTAGGTAGTGTAGTGTATTAGAATAGCGATCAGGGCTTCATGCCTTCAAGTTCCCTAGTGGGACACAAAAAAAGTTAAAACAAGTTAATAAAAATGTTTTAAAAAAGTAAAAAAAAATAAGTTTTATGTTAAAAAACACTATAAGCCTTTTTTCCTATAATAAGTATTTTATTATAGGAAAAACCAAAAAACATTAAAAAAGTACACATATGTGGTATCCCCGCATCCGTAACGACCCAAACTATAAAAATATCACGCTATTTTACCTGTACGGTGAACACCGTAAAAAAATTTAATAAGAAACTATTCCAGAATCGCTATTTGTTAGTCACTACCCCTCATAAAACAGAATAAAAAAAAAAGGGATCTAAAAGTTGCATGTACCCCAAAATTATACCATTAAAAACTGCAGCCCGAACCGCAAAAAACAAGCCCTCCCACAGCTTTTCTGACCGAAAAATAAAAAAGTTATGGCTCTCAGAATATGGTGACACAAAAAATAAATTATTTGAAACAAAAGTGATTTTATCGTGCAGACGCTGCAAAGCATAAGAGAAACTATATACATATGGTATCGCCGTAATCGTACCGACCCGAAGAATAAAGTAAAATTGTCATTCATAGCGCATGGCGAACGCTGTAAAAAAAATAAATTACAAAAAAGAACAGAATTGCATGTTTTTGGTCACCTTGCTTGCCAAAATAATTAAATACAAAGTGATCCAAAAATCGCGTGTACCCCAAAATGGTACCAATGAAATCTACAGATTGTCCCGCAATAAATAAGCCCTCACCCAGCTCCGGTGGTGAAAAAATAAAGAAGTTCTACCTCTGAGAATATGGCGATGCAAAATGTGCAGTGTCCAAAAGCAGATAAGATCTGGCACCATTTATCAGTGGGACACTGGCGACACATCTGTGGATAATTATTTATTTACCAAATTATTACACCCTCTTATGCCCCTGATGTACTCGGCACAGCTTATATATGCCCCCACATAATAAACTGAAATACCAGCAAAACCCCAAACAAAACTACCACTAAGCAAAATCTGCACTCCAAAAGCCAAATGGCGTCCCTCCCTTCTGACCCGTGCAGCGTGCCCAAGCAGCAGTTTACGTACACATATATGGCATCGCCATACCTGGGAGAACCCGCTTAACAGTTTGAGGTATTTGTCTTCAGTGGCACGAACTGGGCACAAAATACTGTGCACTAAAATGGCACATACCTGTAGAAATTTGCAATTTTCACCATCCACTGAGCATTCATTTCTAATAGAAAAAAAAAACCTGTGTGGTCAAAATGCTCACTACACCCCTTAATAAAATGCCTTCAGGGGTGCAGTTTCCAAAATGGGGGTCACTACTTGGGGGTTTGTTTTACTATTTGACCCCAGAGCCCTGCCATTGTGGGCTAATGCTGCGAAAATCACCAAAATAGGTCTCACATGCGCCTTTCACTCCTAAGCCCTGTCATATGTCCAGGCAAATGATAAATGCCTTGAGGGGTGTAGTTTACAAAATAGGATCACTTCCTCGTGGTTTTACACTCTACCCTGGTACCTAAGGGAGCTCTGCAAATGCGACATGGCGCCCATACACCAGTCCAGCAAAATCTGTGCTCTAAAAGCCACATGGCACTCCTTCCATTTTGAGCTGTGCCATGTGCCCAAACAGTAGTCTAGGGCCACACATGGGGTATTGCCGTACTCGTGAGAAATTGGCTAACAAATTATGTGTTGTTTTTTCTCCTGTTACACCTTGTGGAAAAAAAATTGGGTGCAAAACGACAGATTTTTGGGAATAAAAACAATTTTTCATTTTCACTGCCTCATTCTAATACAATCTATGAAACACCAGTTTTTAAAATGGGGTGATTTATGGGGACTTTCTAATATATAGGGCCCTCAAAGCCACTTCAGAACTGAACTGGTCCCTGAAAAAATAGCCTTTTCAAATTTCCTTGAAAATGCGAGAAATTGCAGCTAAAGTTCTAAGCCTTGTAACGTCCTAGAAAAATCAAAGGACGTTCAAAAAACGATGCAAACATAAAGTACACATATAGGAAATGTTAACTAGTAAATATTTTGTGTGGTATTACGATCTGTTTTACAAGCAGATACATTAAAATTTAGAAAAATGCAGATTTTTGCAATTTTTCTCTAAATTTTGGTGTTTTTTACAAATAAATATTGAATTTAACGACCACATTTTTTCAGTATCATAAACTACAACATGTCACGAGAAAACAATCTCAGAATCGCTTGGATAGGCAAAAGCATTCTGGAGTTATTACCACATAAAGTAACACGTCGATTTGCAAAAATCGGCTGTGTCCACAAGGCCAAAACAGACTTAGACACTAAGGGGTTAATCAATCTAGTGCAGATTCAGAAAGGTCATTAAGACCACCAGGTTGCATACAGGACAGTTTAAAAATCCAATAATTTTCCATGTCTCCTTGTACATGTATCTCCCTTCTCTCCGGCATCATTTTGCTTTCGCTATCTTTTTTTCCCCCTTACGGCCACCGTATTTTTTCTGGTTGCCTGGGCTACGCTGACGCCGGCGGGCGGTTTCTTTGGGGTATGTGCACACACACTAATTACGTCCGTAATTCACGGACGTATTTCGGCCGCAAGTCCCGTTCACTTTCCGTTGCGGGGTTCACCCGCCATCATTATGACACTCTGTTTGTATGTTTGTAGCACGCGGTGCTTTTCTGTATTCATTCATAGTTTATACTGCTGCGGAAGTGCTGGGCGTGATTTTCACGCACCCATTGACTTCAATGGGTGCGTGATGCGCGAACAATGCACAAATATCGGACATGTCGTCAGTTTTACGCAGCGGACACACGGACACACGCTGCATGAAAATCACTGACAGTCTGCACGGCCCCATAGACTAACACAGGTCCGTGCGAGGCGCGTGAAAATCACGCGCATTGCACGGATGTATTACACGTTCGTCTGAATAAGCCCTAACAATAAGGCCCAGTTCACAGAGTTTTTGGGCCTTGATATTGACTCGGACACTGCGTCAGAATCAGCACCAAACAACTTCCAAAACCGCCTCCCATTGATTTAATCTGAAATCAATGGGAGCCAGTCGCGGAAAAAAGAAAAAGCAGCACATCCTTTCTTGCCGCGGTTCCGCCTCTGACCTCCCATCGAAATCAATGGGAGGCAGAAAATGCATTTTTCCCTGCGTTTTTTGTCTGCTGTCCTCAATCGCCGCGGGCAAAAAACGCGGCAAGATAGTGTGGGCAGGTAAAAATCTGGTGCGCGGTTCCAGGCGGTCGCGGGTGCGCATGCGCTGGAGTTTGCGGGTGCGCGCGATCGGTCGCATGGGCGGCAGTGTTTGACGGCCCCCATGACGACCCCCATGCTACCCAGGGCCGCCATCAGGGGGGGTATTATGGGTACTGATGTGAGAGGCCCGGCCAAACCTAATTGAAAGGGGGGCCCGCAGCTCACGACATTCTTTTGGTGAAAAAAACGGGCCCCATTGCAGGAGCCTGTTTTTTTTCTACCAAAGACAAGTCGCGGCAGTTGCCGGGCCCCCCTTTCAATTAGGTTTGGCCGGGCCTCTCACATCAGTACCCATAATACCTCCCCTGATGGCGGCCCTGGGTACCATGATATAGTGCTGGACGGAGTACCGTTAACAGGCGGTGCCACGGTAGGGGGGCCCAGAAAATTTAGCTGTAGGGGGCCCTGAAATTCCTGATGGCGGCCCTGGGTGAGTTTACCAACTTACCACTACTATCCATTACTCTACCTATCAAGGTTTATCTTGCACTATGTGGCACTGTGTATATTTTTCTCTTCTCAGACATCAGTACATTTTATGGCACTTTAAATGGTGTCAATAGAAACTACAATTCCTCCCGCAAGAAATAAGCCCTCACACCGCTCTATTGACAGAAAAAGAAAAAAGTTATGGCTCTTGGAAGGCGGGGAGTGAAAAACAAAAATAAAAAAATGGATCAGTCCTGAAAGTGTTAATTCATTTCTCATTAAAAAACTGTATGACCCCATGTGGGGTATTTCCGTACTCGGGAGAAATTGCTTTATAAAAATTGTGATATTCATTTTCGCGGCCTAATTCTAATAAATTCTGCAAAAGAATGGGCGGGGCATCTAAATGCTCACTATACCCCTAGAAAAATTCCTTGAGGGGTGTTTCCAAAATGGGGTAACTTGGGGTGTTTCCACTGTTTTGGTCCCTCCAGGGCGTTGCAAACGCGACATGGCACCAAATACCAATCCAGCAAAATCCGTGCTCCAAAATCCAAATGGCGCTCCTTCCCTTCTAAACGCTGAAATGTGTCCAATCAGGAGTTTATTACCACATATGGGCTATTGCCATAATCAGGAGAAAATGCTTTACAAATGTTGTGGTTCTTTTTTTCCTTTATTCCTTGTAAAAATGTAAAATTTCTATGCTTTTTCCGAAAAAAAAGTAGATTTTCATTTTCACGGCCTAATTCCATTAAGTTCTGCAAAAAACCTGTGTGGTCAAAATGCTAACTAAACCCCTAGATAAATTCCTTGAGAGGTGTAGTTTCCAAAATTGGGTCACTTTTGGGGTGTTTCCCCTGTTTTGGTCCCTCCAGGGTGTTGCAAACGCGACATTGCACCGAAAACCAATCCAGCAAAATCCGTGCTCCAAAATACAAATGGCGCTCCTTCCCTTCTGAGACCTGCTGTGGGTCCAATCAGCAGTTTATTACCACATATGGAATATTGCCATAATCGGGAGACATTGCTTTACAAATGTTGTGGTTCATTTTCTTCATTATTCTTTGTAAATATTAAACATTTCTATGTTTTTTCGGAAAAAAAGGAGATTTTAATTTTTACAGAAAAATTCCAATATATTTAGCGAAAAAAACCTGTTTGGTCAAAATACTAACTATACCCTAGAGAAATTCATAAAACCTTATGTGTTACAAAAAAAAAATTAGAAATGAATTTCGCCCAAAAAAATAAAATTTGTAAATTTCACCTCTACTTTGCTTTAATTCCTGTGAAACGCCTAAAGGGTTAAAACACTTTGTGAATGCTTATTCAAATACCTTGAGGGGTGCAGTTTTCAAAATGGGATGACTTCTGGGGATTTTCTAATATATAAGGCCCTCAAAGCCGCTTTAGAACTGAACTGGTGCCTGAAAAAATGGCCTTTTGAAATTTTCTTTAAAATATGAGAAATTGCTGCTAAAGTTCCAAGCCTTGTAACGTCCCAGAAAAATAAAAGTACGTTCAAAAAACGATGCAAACATAAAGTAGACATATGGGAAATGTTAACTAGTAACTATTTTGCGTGGTATTACTATCTAATTTACAAGCAGATACGTTTAAATTTAGAAAAATGCTAATTTTTGTAAATTTTTTCTACATTTTGGTGTTTTTCAGAAATAAATACCAAAATGATCGACCACATTTTTTAACTAACATAAAGTACAACATGTCACGAGAAACCAGTCTCAGAATCGCTTGGATAGGTAAAAGCATTCCGATGTTATTACCACCTAAAGTAACACATGTCCGATTTGAAAAAATCGGCTGTGTCCTGAAGGCCAAAACAGGCTGGGTCCTGAAGGGGTTAAGAAGCAAGGGACTGAGGGATTGGGGGGATATGGACACATCTAGGGTCGGGGTATACAAGTTCATTGCATTTCATGTCTCTCTCAGCCTATGGCATGCAGTGACATATTGTGCCGCTTTGCCCACTGTGTTTTCTTCTTCACCCAGCAGGATGTATAGTCTATCTTCCTCTTCCATGGAGCTGAAGTCCGGAAAGAGAGGAGAGAGTCTCCTTAAGTGAGTGTCCCTCACTGCTGAGTATTTGGAGCAGTGTAGCAGGAAGTGGGTGTCATCCTCCACGACCTCGTGGTCGCACTGTTGGCACAGCCTGCTCTCTCTGGGCTTGTAGGTCTGTCTGTGCCGCAAAACCAAAAAATGTCTATTCAGCCCAATCAAAACTCTAATAATCCAAAATAATATTTATAAATAATCTTTATTGGTCCCCAATCAAAGGACAAAATACCCCCCCCCCTACAATAATTAGACAAACATTGTACAAAACAATTAAAAACATATATTAAATATGATCTCAGGTGAAAACGAGCCACACTAATCCAATATAGATGGTAGGATCAATAATGTTACATCTCAGTAATTTTACATCGGGGGACAAAGTACCTAGGATCATCCCACTGGATAGGCCAGAGGTCCAATCTAGCAAAAGTGCAAGAAAATGCAATAGATAGAACATGATCAAATACCTGTGGAGGACATGATAGCAGATGGAGAAAATATAAACCTGAGGAGACACCTCGACACGCGTTTCACACCATACTTCAGGAGGTGATGAATGCTAGCCCCACCAGGGGTTCAAATACTGAACCAAATGTAGCGGCCTAGATCAGCGCATAACACCTCCCGCACCCATCCAGTCCTTCTGTGTGACTTCCGTCCATCGATGCAGACCTTATTGCCCACATTCAATGCACTATGATAAATTCCGGTATGGCACTCTGAGGGACGCGCAACGCGTATGCGCACAGACCACAAGTAAATTTAAGTTTCGAATAGAGAAAATCAATATTTCAAATAGATACCGTGTCAGTCAAATGACTAGGACAACCCATCGCCATCATGTCAAACACGGCAAATATAATCACCATCCTAGTATCCATAAAAACAAAGTTAGGAGAAATGTATACATGTTACACATATATCACTGATAGGCATCAAACTACACGATTCCTCAACAGTATTATAGGAGCATATCGGTAGTATTGTATAACACTATTTATTACCCAATCATTGACATATCTTACATCAAGTCTAGTGTTCAAGAATAAAAATACAAAATTCTATATAAAAAAGAAAGAAAAGAAGATGGAAAGCAAATAATAACAGGGACCATGAGAGGGAGAGCCCCGCCCGTGCCCAACATGGGCCGTGCGAGTCCCCCTGCAAAGACCCATAGACCCGGTAAATATCCGTAGTACAAATCCACTCAAAATTGTATATATAGGTGATATATATATATCAGCATTGTGAGAAAATAGACACGGACCGCACAATCCAAAATAAATACATTGATCTGAGCCGCTAGGCATAATTTATTAACATGAACATGAGGTTCTTTGTTAACATTTTTATCAAACTGTAAAGTGGGTCCCTACTATATCAAGTGCAGCACTGCATGGTAAGGTGAGCTCATTCCATCTGTTCACATGTTGTGGTGCTGTGGGGTGGCGTCTGTTGCTGTAGTGCTGCACTAGTGGGAGGACGTGGCCCAGAGCCAAGGAGGCTTGGCACGGTCTGATAGCATGGGTGCTTTTGGACCCATGGGTTGCTCCTTCTGCAGGAGCGGTGCTGCGGTGGCCGCCATGCGGTGCTGCATCGGATAGAGTAGGGACCCACTTTATAGAGGTCGCCGCGAAGTGGCAAGTGGGCTTATACAGTTTGATCAAAATGTTAACAAAGAACCTCATGTTCATGTTTAGAAATTATGCCTAGCGGCTCAGATCAACGTATATATTGTGGTCCATGTCTATTTTCTCACAATGCTGATAATATATATATATAAATATATTTTTTTAAGATAAGCATTAATGAAATGCCTGACAATATTCAAATCATAGTGTCAATAAGTGCAAAACATCAAATAAAATGTAAAAATATATATAATTATTAAATTGGAGCCTCCAGTCATATGTGTAAACGGGGGACAGAGAGGCACTGATCACCCATACATCCTCCACAGAGGCCGACGACTCGAGGATCACAAAGAATGAAAAAAAGTATATACTACTCACACTATTATCAAAAACATAATTCAAAAGGGTGTACATTTTTATTATTATTATTAAAGTGATATGTGTAAGGAAACATCAAAATTAATCCAAGATAACACATAGTTAATTTAAAATTCATATTATGCAGTCATTGTGTCTATGTTGGCCACATATTCCCCCATCTCCATTACACTTTTTACCATAATATCTACAAGAACACATATATATGTACATAGTTCCACCAGTACACACATAAAGATGATATAGTCCACATATGAGGTGAGCAGAACAGTTTGGTCGATGGTAAGCAGTTAATTTGAGTTGATAATCCCATATTCATAGTTCAAGATATAGTCCTCAGATATCCTCATAAAATAGCAGTCCATAGAACAGGTTCAAAATTCAAAAACTAGCAAGAAATAAAAAAACAAATATATCAGTACCTACTGTACATATTAAGAATAACAATTATAGAAATGATGCAAAGCTCTGTGATTCATTTAAACCCCTGGGAGATAAAGTGTCGAGTGTCACAATCAACTTCACCTCTCTACCTAAAAGGCTTTGAAAGATGTCATCCCCACGATTACACTGGTATATACGGTCAATCCCCTTAACCTGAAGGAGCCTCCAATTGCCACCGTGGTAATCCCTAAAATATCTAGCAAGGGGTTTACTTTTGTTACCAAAATCCTACTCATGGTCTTCACTCTTAATGTCCTTTATGTCTCGGATGTGTTCCATCACAGGCACTTTCAATTCTCTAGATGTCATCCCCACATAAATTTTGTTGCAGGGACAGAACGTGTGATAGATCGCATTCCTGACATTACAGTTTATGAAATGCAATAATTTGTAGATCGTTGTGTGGTCTGAACCCAGGAAGGAGTCAATTTGTATATACTTTCAGATAGCACAAGATACGGGGGGGGGGGGAGGGGTTTTGTACGGGTCAGGGCCAAACCCAATGATGAGTATGAAAAGGGTATCCGGCACACCAATTTGAGATAAAGGTAATTTTTATTTTGTTTTTAATGCCAGTGGCAGAGTGCGACGTTTCGGTCAGGGCGCCCTTCTTCAGGCTCTAGAATGGTTTAAATAACAATAGTCAAGGTAATATGTATAATATACACTACCGTTCAAAAGTTTGGGGTCACCCAGACAATTTTGTGTTTTCCATGAAAACTCACACTTATATTTATCAAATGAGTTGCAAAATGATTTACCACAAAGTCACAGTGTGAAGGTATACGTTTAAATTACTAAAGTGTGGGGGCGGAGCCTGACCGCTGAACGTGATGGACGCATAAAACTTGAGCTCCTCACAAACCAGCTTGGATCCTTCATATTATCGAGGCATAACAGCTTAACCATGGTCAAGATTGGAAAGGACAAGATAAGAGACTCCTCAGGCACTCCAGGAATGCAAAAGCATCAAGCAGACCTGGGAAAATTCCTTCAAAAGAAGGACATGCCGTCCGGAGCTGGAGTAGCCAAGATGGCGCCGTATCCTGCTTCAGAGGACTCTGATGCAGACAGCATGTGTGGAGCAACGGCGTACAACTCAGCAACAGACTCTGGTGTGATAACGAAGGCTTTCTTCAAAAAAACCCTGCAGCAGGCTATCACGCCGGTGCTGAAGGAACTCACCGACTTCAGGTCAGATTTCAAACTCATGGGGAATAGACTTGAGCATTTAGAGAATGTGGTGTCGGAGGTTGTAAATCACTCAGACTCAGTGGAGCATAAGTTACAAGTGCAAGAAACACAGCTCAATAGAGCTTTTACCCTGTTGGAAGATATGGAGAATAGAAGCCGTAGAAAGAATGTTAGGCTGAAGGGGCTCCCAGAATCCTACGCTAATGAAGTCTTACCTGCAGTAGCGAAGCAAATTTTTACCTCACTCTTGGGAGAAGACAGGGCCAGTAGAGTGGTGATAGAACGTATCCACAGAGCGCTACGTCCCAAACCGAAACCTGCTGACCCGCCTAGAGATGTCATATGTGGCCTCTTAAGCTTTGTGGACACGGCGGCTATTCTGGCTGCAAACAGAGAGCAACAACATCTAGTGTTTGAAGAAGCGCCCTTACAATTATACCAGGATATCGCAGCTTCCACGTTAGCGAAACGACGTATAATGCGTCCACTACTTGCAAAATTGCGAGATCTCAAGCTACCCTATACTTGGCTATTTCCTTTTGGGTTGGCCATACTGAAGGATGGAAGGAGGATCTTGATCCATACACCTGCTGACCTGGAGGAGGCATGGGAGCGTCTGGGAATTCCGCCATTACAATTGCCATCATGGCTGCCGGCCCAAACGGACATATCTCTACCTGCACTACCAAGAATGGAAGCGTGGTCGGTGTACTCCAAGCAACGATCCTCGAAGGGGAAGAAATCGCGTGCTACAGCATCAGAAGATGCCACCACTTGAATCCCTTATATATATATATAACGCTATGTGTTTCTTTATTATGTATTTTCTCCATATTGTGCTACTAGATGAATACTGGTGATTTTACTAGCGGTATTGAGATTGTTCATATTGTTCATTTTATTCCTTTTGTTTCTTACTTCACAAACCGCTTGCCGCCAAATGTACCATGGTTAATATTATTATTAGCATTGCAATAGACCAAGGAGAAGTATCCGGGTCTATGACGTAGAGTCACGTGGTTGACAATGCATGAGGATAGAGATGGAGCCATATTGCGCGTTCTTCTGTGGAGGTAACAGGGAGCGGTGCAGTTTGCTTTCACTGATATGACTTAACTCTCATCCTCAGATTGGAGTACTATACTCGACCAAAAGTGTCGGGCCATCTTGCAACCAAGTGTACTCTAGGATATATTTTGCCTCTGTTAGACAATTTTAATTTACTTGATTTTTTAAGTTTATCCTTAACTCATGAAGGATCTGAGCTGGGCCTCGGCTCAGGAAGTTATTTCCCCTCCCCCAAATGCAGCAGTGTGTTGGCCTTAGATCTCGTCTGAGAGACTTCTGGATGCCAACCGGAACACAGATTAGCTGCAGCTATATGTTGATTCTTTATTCCACATGTTTCTGTCCCCCCTTTCCCCCCCCCTTTTCCCCCCCCCTTTTCCTTTTTTTCCTTTTAGTTCCTCTTCTTTATCCCTACCCCTATGTCTTTATCAGAAAACTGACAAAAAATGGCGACTGTGAAGATAGTAACTTATAACGCTAATGGCTTAGGTTCTCCTCAGAAGCGGAGCCAGGTATTTGCATTGTTAAAAAAGGAACAAGTGTCTATAGCCTTTTTACAGGAAACTCATTTTAAAGTAGATAGAGTGCCAAAATTACCCACTAATTTCTTTTCCTCCTGGTATCATAGCTGCAGCTCGAGCTCTGCTTCGCGAGGAGTATCAATTGCAATCCACAAGGACTTACCATTCATCGGAACAGCTAGTCATGATTCAAGGGATGGCAGAGCGCTATTCATAAAAGGTAAACTGGGGTCATTGACATGCACACTAGCGAATTTATATGTACCTAACAAATCGCAGATCTCATGGCTCCTACATATTATGGAGGAGTTGCGAGCTTTTGCGGAAGGCCCCATAATTTTGGGAGGAGACCTAAATCTCACGCTTCACCCAGAGATTGATTCCTCAACACATAAATCTTCTTTACCAAAAGCAGGCCGTAGAAAATTTTTGAACAAGTTACAGGAACTTAACTTGATCGATACCTGGAGACTATTACATCCCCAGATATCTGATTATACATTCTATTCTCACCCTCATGGATCGCATCAGAGACTGGATTACCTTCTTGTACATACTCACTTAGTACAGACTCTGCAATCGGCTAGTATTGGCCCGATGACAGTATCAGACCATGCACCAGTGTTCACCACACTGGTTATATCCGCTTTGCCCGCTAGAGAATGGACATGGAGGTTGAATGAGACCCTTCTGGACCACCCGGAGCACATTAAGTATTTAACTGATTCGTTGCAGAAGTATTTTGAAACGAATGTTACAGAGGATGTATCAGCTACTATAGTGTGGGAAGCACATAAAACATACATAAGGGGTATGCTGATATCATTAGGCACAAAAGTGAAAAAAGAAAGAGAACAGGAACTCAGATCTTTGCTTTCGCAAATTGCAGCATCCGAAAAAGTACATAAATGTTCTTCCACTAAAGCCACTCAAACAGAGTTAACAATCCTTAGAACTAAATTAAAAGATTTATTAAATAAGAAAGATGCGACTAACTTAATGTATTATCGTCAGAAGCTTTACGCACATGGCGACAAAGGGGGAAAACTTATGTCGGCACTTATCAAAAAGAAAAAGGAAAAATCTTTCATTAAAGTAATTAAAAACTCAGCGGGCAATAAGTGCAAAAATACCGCAGATATTGCAGAAGCGTTTAGTGCATATTATTCGGAATTGTACAACATTTCAACACCTCCAAATATTGCAGACGATTCCCGACAGCAACAAATACAGGATTTTTTAGACCCATTAATGTTGCCGTCACTTTCAGATGAAGAAGCAGGGGATCTTATGAAACAGATTACACTTGACGAAGTGGTTAACATTCTAAGATCCTTTCCTTCAGGGAAGAGCCCAGGCCCGGACGGCCTAACGATTAAATATTATAGGAAATTTAAAGACATACTGTTACCTCACTTAGTTTACACATTTAATGAATTACTCCAGGGCAGGGACTTCACAGCACAATCTCTAGAGGCTTACATTACCATACTGCCTAAAGAGGGTAAAGACCCTACCTTGTGTTCAAGCTACAGACCTATATCGCTTTTAAACCTAGATTTAAAAATTTGGGCTAAATTACTCTCGACGCGAATTAATAAATACCTAGCAAACCTAGTAAACCCGGACCAACAGGGATTCGTCCCGGGGAGAGAGGGGAGACAGAATTCCATCCGCTTGATGAATTATATTCAAAAGGCTAGAGATTCTAAGATACCTATGGTCCTAATGAGTACAGATGCTGAAAAAGCTTTTGACCGAGTTGCATGGGACTTCATGGCGGCTACACTGGCCAAGTTTAAATTCCCAGAAGGTCTCATAAAAGCAATTTTTACGTTGTATAGTAAACCCTCAGCCAGGATCAGGGTAAATGGGACTCTGTCCCCCTCTTTCTCTATTGGTAATGGAACTAGGCAGGGATGTCCCCTGTCACCCACTTTGTTCATATTAACTTTAGAACCCCTTTTGCAGACACTGCGACAGGAGGAGCGGATTGCGGGTATAGAGGTAGACTCTCGACAACATCTGGTGCACGCCTTCGCAGATGACTTGCTACTAACCATCACGAACCCAGTGTCGGCGTTTCCATTTATCCTACAAATTTTCAGTAAATATGGCCTTATTTCAAATTTTAAAATAAACTATACTAAATCTGAAATCCTCAATATATCATTAACATCGGCCCAGGCGAGAGGGTTGGAAACTACCTCCGATTTTACATGGCCCACTCATTCGGTAAAATATCTTGGGATTAGACTTCCTAAAGATCTTGACTCCTTGTATGCTCTTAATTATATACCTCTGCTACAAAAAATTAAGGGTCTGCTGGTATCTTATGATATCCCATATCTCTCATGGATAGGACGAAAAAATCTGCTTCAAACATATATACTTCCAGTGCTCCTATACACTATGATTATGGTACCCATTCACCTACCGAAAACGTTCTTTCAGAAAGTTCAGTCCCTTTTTTCCACATTTTTGTGGAAACAAAGAAGGCCACGCATCTCATATAGACTCCTAGCCAGGGGGAAGCGGTACGGAGGCCTTGGCCTCCCTAGCATAGAAACTTATTATAAAGCTATTCATCTACAGAGATGGCTGGATATGGCCTCAGCGATAGGTGGTCCAGGAGGAGCTGATCAATCTTCCTTATACTCCATAGAGAGTTTTCATTCCACATTATGGGTGCCCACACATCAAGACCTTAGGTCATTGTCGAACCCTTTATTAAAGGGGACGTTAGAAGTCTGGGCAAGATATGGTTTAACGGATAAAGGGGTCTCTCAACCGTCACCTATGACACCAGTGGTAGCATTGCCAAAACTACTTTCCACCCCAGTGCATTATAGGTCAGATATATGGACACACTTTTCCGGAGTGCAGATTGCGGAGCTGATGCCGGAGAATCAGATTCCAACGGCACGGGAGCTCCAGTCTCTGATGTCGTCCTCGGCCCGAAAGCTTAACTTTCTCCAACTGCATAATATACAAGTAACTTGCTCAAAATTTTTAGTAACACACAAGGCAAAGAGAGAACTTACCTGGTTTGAAAAATGCCTAGCTACACATAAGATGAAGAAACATAAACTTTCGAGTATCTATGCCCATTTGTTGACACCCGATGTGGCGGATCTGCCATCCTTTGTCTCTTCGTGGGAGATGGAGCTTGGACTGCAGCTGTCAGAACGGGAGAGAAGTTTCATCCTAGCTCATTCTCATGGATTTTCAAGGTGCGTAAAAATACAAGAAAATCATTATAAGTTGCTTACTAGATGGTATAAAACACCAGTAGCTCTCTATAAAATGGGTTTGGCAGATTCGGATATCTGTTGGAGATGCAAATCTCAGCAAGGATCTTACTCGCACATTTGGTGGCATTGCTCACTGATAACAAAGTTCTGGAAACAAATTGAGGTAGCTGCCAACACAGTATGCAACACACAGGTTAAGTTGAATGTAGCGCTTATTGTTCTGGCACTCCCTTCAGCAGATATAGTTCTATCTAAGAAAAACTTATTCACTCACTTGCTGGCTGCGGCAAAAACATTAATACCTTTACACTGGCTGCAAATTGAACCTCCCACAATGAACCAGTGGATTGATAAGGTGAATCAAATTTATCGGTTAGAAGAATTGACCAATAGAGGTGAAGGCACATACGACTCGTTTATAAAGATATGGGCTCCCTGGACACAACACCGGGATGACTTACTTAGAGCTTCACAGTAACTTGAAGTATCATGCAGAGCTGTTAACGCCAATTCATTGACTTAACTTAAGAGGTATCCCCTCCCCCCCCCCTCACTCCTTTCTTTTCTTCCTGCTCTTCTATCATCTTACCATCCCCTGTTTCTTGATTTACCCGGCTCCTAGAGCCAAGTTTTTGTATTATTATCAGTTTGACCTTGTTTTGGTGGGTACAGGTTCTCCAAAGGGGCACTGTTCATTAAAGAGGGCGGAATAGTGAACTGTAAGAGTTGGGGTAACAGATATTTACCAAGAATGAATTGGTATTATGTTATCAAACCAAATGTCTGAGACCGCAGAGTTATTCAAATTCAGTAAAATCGTATTACAACTTAGTACAATCATTGAATGCAAAAATGGCACTCATGTTTAAGGCTACCCTACTTAGTACTGCAGTACGGAAATGACATGTGCTTCTATCTATTTGTGTACTTTTGTATTTTGGAGTTGCTGTACCTTGTACCTGTTATTAATCAATAAAAATAGATTTGATAAAAAAAAAAAAATTACTAAAGTGTAAATATTCTGCCTGTATAAACGTTTAAAATAATTATTTATCAAAATTATTAAAATTAGTAGGGCACAGAGTGCCAAAAGATCCAGGTACAGGCGTTGGCAACCGGATCAAGAACGCACAGTGAGTTATATATGAAAAAAGACAGTCAGCGCGCACTCATTCGTGAGTGCCTGAGATGTCAAATGTGAATTATCACATAAGCCCACTCAAAGTGCTTGCAAATATTGTTAGAGTCTGATTGCCACAGATTAGTTAGCAGGCACACTTCCCAACGCGTTTCTGCACCACATAGGGGAGCGTCCTCAGGGGTACGAGTTGCCTGATTATTATCGGAATGTTCAGAAAGTGCCTGTCAGCTGATATTCAGCTGTTAATTTGGTGTGACGGCGCATACGAGACACTGATAGCGGTCTGGCACGCGCCGGGGAAACTCGGAAGTTTTAACAACCTAAGCCCCACCCACCAGGCATTGCGTAATATCGGGCCGTCCAATGGAAGAGTAAAGCGTGTAAAAACAACGCCCAACCAAGAGGCGGCTCCATAGTAACCATGCAGCCAATGGAAGAGATGCATAAAGTATCAATGGTAACAGGGGGAGCTAAAGGCGGCCAAGGCATACATCGCCGATACCAATGCATGAATAAGCGCCGTGTATGCTAGAAAGGGATCCAGCAAGCAAATACACACATACAATCTAGCACAAATGCCCCATCCCTGGCGCAGGTCATAGACAGCACAGCATATATAAAAATATGTGATATTGAAGGAGGGAAACTGTGCCACACTACGATATGAGGTCAGTCTCAAAACAAACCAGGATAAATGTCGGTGTCAGAGAGATCCAATGTGGGATAAACAGACCAGATGTGCATGGCATATTACAAGAATAGGAAATAGACTCATTAAGGCCCAGTGGCTTGATGGTTTGCATCCTGAAGATCCACTGGGCCTCCTTCTGTAAAATACGTCTATCCCAGTCACCTCCCCTAACAGGCAAGTTGACATGTTCCATCCCTTGGAATCTGATAGCAGAGGAGTCTCCCTTATGACAGTCCCAAACATGCCTAGAGACAGATGTATCAGCTCTATTCTTAATATCACATATATGGTCCCGGATTCTGCGTCTGAACTCCCTTTTCGTTTTACCAATGTACTGTATCCCACATTGACACGTGATAAGGTACACCACCCCCTTTGTAAGACAGTTGATAAACGACCTGTTGTGAAACATAGCTCCTGTGACAGTGCTCTTGAAGGTTTTACTTTTCCAAATAGAAGTGCATGCTTTACACCTACCACACTGGAACGACCCAGTGACATTGGTAGATAGCCATGTAGTAGCGCCAGTCACCTTCAGATGACGGTGCACCAGTCGATCCTTAAGATTACGGCCTCTACGGAAGGTAATCTGAGGTCGGTCCCCAACCAAGCCACCTACATCCGGGTCCGCTTTAAGGATATCCCAGTATGAGGTAAGTATTTTTCTAACCTCAAAGTGTGCAGCATCATAGGTACCAATTATCCTCATGACATTATCCTCTTCTGGAGATGTTTTAGGATTTAATAGGGACTCCCTGTTTGCTGTCATGGCCTGTTGGTATGCTGATTTCAAAACACCACTAGGATATCCCTTATGCTCAAATCTCTTTCTCAGATTGTTGGCCGAAATTTGAAAATCTGACAATGTGGTGCAATTGCGCCTGGCTCTTATGTACTGACCCTTTGGAATGCCCATCTTCAGGGGTCTCGGATGACAACTGTCCCACCTGAGAAGGCTATTGGTGGCTGTGCTTTTCCTATACATTTGTGTCTGGATATGTCCCTGGTCCGTCTTCTCTATTTGGATATCAAGGTATGTAATATGTTGATCCCTGATTTCAGAGGTGAAATAGAGGCCCAGGTCATTGATGTTCAAAATTGAAACAAATTCTCCAAATTCTGCTTTTGTGCCTGACCACAATATGAAAATATCATCAATGAATCTTAACCATAATAAAATGGAAGAGACATATTTCTCCATTTTATCACAAAACACAAATTCTCTCTCCCACCAGCCCAGATAGAGATTGGCATAGGTAGGAGCACAAAGGCTACCCATGGCAACTCCTCTGAGCTGGTGAAAGAACTTCTGTTCAAAGACAAAGAAGTTATGCTCCAGTACAAAACGCAATAGGATGAGCACAAATTGGTTATGCGCACCAAACTGAGCTCCTCTCTCATTGAGAAAATACTCCACAGCCCCACAGCCCAAAGAATGGGGGATGGAGCTATAAAGAGCCTCCACATCCAGGCTTGCCAGAAGAACATTGGACTCAACTTTAATCCCTTCAAGCTTCCTAAGAACCTCCATCGTGTCACACACATAGGATAGAAGTGCCGTGACAAAGGGCCTCAAAATCCTATCCACATAAATACTAGCATTCTGAGACACACTGTCGATCCCAGAGACAATGGGTATTCCCTTAAGTGGAGTGAGACCTTTGTGAATCTTAGGAAGACTATAAAAGGTGGACACTTTCCCACAATGAACGACAACTCTCGCGCATCAATAATCTTAGCATATTTGGCTTCCCCCACAATATCCTTAAGTTCAGCCATATATTTTGCTGTGGGATTGGTAGTCAGGATACTGTAGCAAAGTCTGTCCTTCAAGATATTAGAGGGTTTAATTATGATGTCAGAGTCATTTTCTAATGTCTTGAGTGCCGATGTTTCATCCCGTGACAGATTAAAATGCAGGTATTTATCTGCCTCCAATTTATGCAATTGATTGGTGACAACCGTAAGGAAGACATCCAAAAGAGTGTTGTCATTTATTGGGGGTTAGTTGTTGAGGGAGCCCTCAAATCTGTGAAGGGGCCCTCACCCACTCCTCGTTTCCCCTCATCCAATAATTCCTGCAGTACCCTGACATTAGCAAGATCTTTCTCCTGAATGCCAAGTTCAGCACACTGTCTCCTATCGTGTGTACAGAAAAACTTCCTCCATTTCAATTTCCTAATAAATAAATTAAGATCAAACCGATTGGTTGGAATAAACGATAAGCCCTTTTTAAGAACCACAGTCTCACAATGCGACAGAGTTCTCCCAGATATATTAACAATTTGCATTTCATCGTCATGACAAAAGGTCCCCATCGTAACAAATCCCCGGGGTCCCTGTGAAGGTAGTCAAGAATGGGGTGGCTCTTGCCTAAAAAACCATCCCTAATGGGGGCTCTTCCCCTAGTTCTCCCTCTTGGTGTAGCACGTGAAGAGGCCTTCCCCTGGGCCCTATTATTGCGGACTGTCCTCAGAGGATACCTCTGGATGTCCGTGTCCGACAAATCTGGCTCAGAGGAGGATAGTTCAGTATCCGCCTCCTGATGCCCCAGCTGTTTAAAGCCAAATTCAAAGACTCTGCCCTCCTTAAAGTCAGTCGTGTCACGGACGTATTGAAAGTGCTTGCGTTCCTTAATGTGTGCGGCAAATTTTTCCACAGCCTGTTGGAGAGTGGTTTCTCTTCTTTCAAACTCTGCACTACCCGAGAACTTCTGTGCTTGCTCAATACCGTCCCTAAGCTCCTTAGAGCTGCCTGAAAGTAAGTTCTTTTCCTCTTCTAGTAGAATACCCATAAATCTGAGAGATGAATCAATCGACTCTTTCTCCCATCTTTTGAGTAAATCCACTGAACGCAGCCTAGCCGCCGGAGTAAGTGAAATTCTGAGCCCTCTTGGGACAATGTTATTCTTAAGATATGTCTCGATGGTCTGGACCTCCCACCATGATCTGATATGATCCTTATATGACTTGGTAAGGTGTTTAAATGCACTATTGATGCTCAAATTGTGCGATTGTGGCAATAATTCACTCTCTGAGAAGACCTCTTTAGCATCACACATCCATCTTTCCACATTAATATCGCCTGTGAGAAAGCCTGCCATCCCCCTCAAATGATTAATATAAGAGATTTACCACAAAGTCACAGTGTGAAGGTATACGTTTAAATTATTAAAGTGTAAATATTCTGCCTGTATAAACGTTTAAAATAATTATTTATTATCTAAATTATTAAAATTAGTAGGGCATAGAGTGCCAAAAGATCCAGGTACAGGCGTTGGCAACCGGATCAAGAACGCACAGTGAGTTATATGTGAAAAAAGACAGTCAGCGCGCACTCATTCGTGAGTGCCTGAGATGTCAAATGTGAATTATCACATAAGCCCACTCAAAGTGCTTGCAAATATTGTTAGAGTCTGATTGCCACAGATTAGTTAGCAGGCACACTTCCCAACGCGTTTCTGCAACACATAGGGGAGCGTCCTCAGGGGTACGAGTTGCCTGATTATTATCGTAATGTTCAGAAGAGTGCCTGTCAGCTGATATTCAGCTGTTCATTTGGTGTGACGGCGCATACGAGACACTGATAGCGGTCTGGCACGCGCCGGGGAAACTCGGAAGTTTTAACAACCTAAGCCCCACCCACCAGGCATTGCGTAATGTCGTATATAAACAAAAAGAACAAGGATCTCTGGACTAAAGAGCTCAGTATATGTAATTATATATATATACGGTGCCAACCAGACATGGAAATGTAAGGAAAAGAAAAAACAAAACCTGGTAAAAAAGGCACTCGGCTCAATAAAGTCGCAATTTAATTATCAAAAGTTTATTAATATATATTTAAAATGATGCAATCTTGCACAAAAACCTACACACAGACATCACAAACCCGGCCGGGTAATGAATGGCAAAGAAATCAGATTTAAGAAAAATTCTCATTTAGCATGGCCATATAACAAATAGTATCAAGTAGTAAGTTACTTTAATACAGGCCACACAAGTGGATAAATCAGATACAATGTAGTAAATGGAGGCAACGTACTAACCAAGGTAATTTACAAATGACATAACATCCATGGATATAAGCAAACCTGCTGATCAGATAGCAGTATACAGATGGGCTTACTAGCAAAGATTTACATGCAATGAACCCATAGAACACATGAATATATGCAAGAGTATATACTTATCAATAGGTAGTATATGTGGAAGTCCATAGGGTTCTCTACAGATGAAAACGACCAGGTCACTCCATGAGAAAATAAAGCTCTCGTGTCTCCTCAAAGCTCCAGTGTAAAGTAACTGCAGGCAGCAGATAGAGATCAGTCCACTCCGTGCCGTTCCTCTGTAACCTCCCAGCACAGGGAAAGATAATCATGCAGCAGGTGTGTCGACACTCCAACATGTGAGAGTCCACAGGACCGAATCCCCTCCTGGGACAAGCAAAAGCAGGAAGTGGCAAGTCAGAGCCGTATCCTCCACAGCAGGGCAAGTGCTAGCAATGCGTTTCCCAGTTTTGACAGCTTGTATTGCCAGTAAGGTTCACACTTAGGTGAAATATCCTTGTGTCCTTGTATCCAGCTCAAAGGAGTCTTAACTCCAAATAGGAGGGCAGGAGTGCAGGAGTGCGCAGCTTCCCAGCTTTCCGTCCATTCATCATGTGCTACGTCCAAGTCTCATGCATAGTATCCATGTGGGTTAGTTACCTCCAAGTTGCCATTCACCGGTATGTGACGTCACAGAATTGCCAACATGTTTCGTCACAGACGTGACTTCCTCAGGGCGTGTATTGCAACATCAGAGCCAACCCTCTATATCAAAGGATTGTTAACCAATAGTATTTGTCGAGTAGTAATACACCTATTAACCCTAGTGCTCCCAAATGGGACCAGGGTACTTAGTGTCAACAGTATATCATTATCAATAATACAATACAATGTATGTCTATAAAATTGTCTCCATTGACTGTCCCCATCAAAATTAAAAACAACAAAATATGATTGCGTAATATCGGGCCGTCCAATGGAAGAGTTGCAAAATAACTAGAAAATATAGTCAAGACATTGACAAGGTTAGAAATAATGATTTTTATTTGAAATAATAATTTTCTCCTTCAAACTTTGCTTTCGTCAAAGAATGCTCCATTTGCAAGAAATTACAGCATTGCAGACCTTTGGCATTCTAGCTGTTAATTTGCTGAGGTAATCGGAAGAAATTTCACCCCATGCTTCCAGAAGCCCCTCCCACAAGTTGGATTGGATTGATGGGCACTTCTTGCGTATCATACGGTCAAGCTGCTCCCACAACAGCTCTATGGGGTTGAGATCGGGTGACTGCGCTGGCCACTCCATTACAGATAGAATACCAACTGCCTGCTTCTTCCCTAAATAGTTCTTGCATAATTTGGAGGTGTGCTTGGGGTCATTTTCCTGTTGTAGGATGAAATTGGCTCCAATCAAGCGCTGTCCACAGGGTATGGCATGGCATTGCAAAATGGAGTGATAGCATTCCTTATTCAAAATCCCTTTTACCTTGTACAAATCTCCCACTTTACCAGCACCAAAACAACCCCAGACCATCACATTACCTCCACCATGCTTGACAGATGGCATCAGGCACTCTTCCAGCATCTTCTCAGTTGCTCTGCATCTCACAAATGTTCTTCTGTGTAATCCAAACACCTCAAACTTCGATTCGTCTGTCCATAACACTTTTTTCCAATCTTCCTCTGTCCAATGTCTGTGTGCTTTTGCCTATATTAATCTTTTCCTTTTATTAGCCAGTCTCAGATATGGCTTTTTCATTGCCACTCTGCCCTGAAGGCCAGCATCCCGGAGTCGCCTCTTCACTGTAGACGTTGACACTGGTGTTTTGCGGGTACTATTTAATGAAGCTGCCAGTTGAGGACCTGTGAGGCATCTATTTCTCAAACTAGAGACTAATGTACTTGTCTTGTTGCTCAGTTGTGCAGCGGGGCCTCCCACTTCTCTTTCTACTCTGGTTAGAGCCTGTTTGTGCTGTCCTCTGAAGGGAGTAGTACACACCCTTGTAGGAAATCTTCAGTTTCTTGGCAATTTCTCGCATGGAATAGCCTTCATTTCTAAGAACAAGAATAGACTGTCGAGTTTCACATGAAAGCTCTCTTTTTCTAGCCATTTTGAGAGTTTAAGCGAACCTACAAATGTAATGCTCCAGATTCTCAACTAGCTCAAAGGAAGGTCAGTTTTATAGCTCCTCTAAACAGCAAAACTGTTTACAGCGGTGCTAACATAATTGCACAAGGGTTTTCAAGTGTTTTCTAATCATCCATAAGCCTTCTAACACAGTTAGCAAACACAATGTACCATTAAAACACTGGAGTGATGGTTGCTGGAAATGGGCCTCTATACACCTATGTAGATATTGCATTAAAAAACAGACGTTTGCAGCTAGAATAGTCATTTAGCACATTAACAATGTATAGAGTGTATATCTGATTAATTGAATGTTATCTTCATTGAAAAAAACTGTGCTTTTCTTTAAAAAATCAGGAAATTTCTAAGTGACCCTAAACTTTTGAACGGTAGTGTACATTACAAGGCACAAAGAAAAAGGGGGGGGGGAAGCAACAATGGTATAACATAAATACATGTTACGCTGAACAAGTGTGTATTGAATTTTTTTACTTTATCAATAACTACAAATTGTCACGAGGCGGGGTGTGGACCCACTGGGCCATACCGCATAGCAGGATGGCAGCTGGCCAAACCACATAGCGGGATGGCAGCTGGCCAAACAGGTATAGTATAGAGTCTATAGTCCAGAAAAGGGCACCTGAGGAAGTGTGAACAGTAGCAAGGCAGGCTCGGCTCGGACCAGGCAACAGGTAGACATCAGGCATGGAATAGTAGAACAGGCATAGAGATACAGCACAACACGACAAACAACAGCTCAGCACGGCAGTAGACCAGGATGGTAGAGATAGCACGGGAACCAGGATACAGGAACGGGAAACTGGAAGACACTTAGGAGACCATTTGCAAGACAGACTAAGGGAAACAACAGCAACGCTCAGGTGAGGATAAGAAGGGTGGTGACCCTCTTATAGTCCAGCAGTCCATGAGTTGATGATGATGATTTTCAGGTGACAGGCTCGATACCCGGAAATGAGTACCGGCGCCTCACAGGGGGGACGACGCAGCACAGCAGCAGGACGTCCATGGCCGCGGTCATCATGGGGTAAGGTAGAACGACAGACCGTAAACGTTACAGTATCCCCCCTCTTACGCCCTCTCTTCTTGGGACCAGAACGGGAGAGAAACTTCCTTATGAGGACAGGGGCATCAATGTTCTCCTCTGGCTCCCAAGACCTCTCTTCTGGGCTGAATCCCCTCCAATCCACCAAATAAAATGTCCTTTCTCCCACCCTCTTGGTGGCTAGAATCTGCCTTACCTCGAAAGTCCCTGACGAACCACCAGGAGCCACTGTGGAACTAGGAGTCCTAGAGTAGTGGTTCAGGACCACAGGCTTCAGCAAGGAGACATGGAAGGAGTTAAGGATCTTGAGTGTAGGAGGCAGCTGCAACTTGTACGACACCGGGTTAATTTGTAGCAGGATCTCGAAGGGTCCGAGGAACCTGGGATCAAATTTGCAGGACGGTACCCTCAGCCGGATATTCTTTGAGGACAACCAGACTCTCATACCTGGAAGAAACTGAGGAGGATCCCGTCTTCTAGTATCTGCTTTTCTCTTCATGCGATCCACCGCCAGCAGAATAGAAGATTGAGTCTGTTGCCATATTTGCAGAAAGTCCCTGAAGGTCGAGTCAGCTGCAGGCACCTGGGACATAGTAGAGACAGGAAGAGGCATTCGAGGATGTTGACCGTAGACTATGAAGAACGGGCTGGAGGTGGTGGACTCACTAGTATGGTTGTTATAGAAGAACTCTGCCCACGGGAGCAGCTGCACCCAGTCATCATGTCGTCTGGAAACAAAGTGCCGCACATAGTTATCCATAATTTGGTTAATCCTCTCGACTTGCCCATTGGACTGGCGATGATAGGCGGAAGAGAAGTCCAACTTTACACCAAGGAGACCGCAGAGTGCTCTCCAAAACTTCGAAGTGAACTGGACCCCTCGATCCGAAACAATATGCAGGGGCAAGCCGTGCAGACAGAAGTTGTGTTGCATGAAGAGGTCAGCCAGTGGAGCAGCAGAAGGCAGGCCAGTCAGGGGAAAAAAATGAGCCATTTAAGAGAATCGATCCACCACCCAGATCACACTGCAACCCGCAGAGAGAGGGAAGTTCGTGACAAAGTCCATTGCAACATGCTGCCAGGGGGCATCGGGCACAGGCAGTGGTTGGAGAAGACCAGCTGGTGGGAAACTTTATTAGCTGCACATACCGTGCATGAAGAGACGAAGTCCCTGACGTCTTTGGGCAGCGTGGGCCACCAGAACTGATGGGCGATTAGGTCTTGGGTCTTACGAGTCCCCGCGTGACCTGCCAGCTTGGAGATGTCACCCCAGCGTAGGAATGTCTCTAACCTGTAGAGGGTTCACAGAGAAGATGCAGAAAGGATCAATAATATTCTGTTGAGAATCCACAGTGTCCTCTGTTTCAAATGACCTAGACAAGGCATCGGCCCTCACATTCTTGTCGGCAGGTCGGTAGTGGAGTTCGAACCGGAATCGAGCAAAGAATAACAACCACCTGGCTTGACAAGGATTCAACCATTGAGCCGTCTGTAAATAAGTCAGATTCTTGTGATCCGTGAAGACCAGTATAGGGTGGACTGTGCCTTCCAGTTGGAGTCTCCACTCCTGCAGGGCCAGCTTGATGGCCAGTAACTCCCGATCTCCAATAGAGTATTTGCGCTCTGCGGAAGAAAACGGTTTGGAATAGTAGCCACATACCATGCCTTTAGAACCTCTCTGGAACAACAGTGCACCTGCACCAACAGAGGAAGCGTCCACCTCTAAAGAAAACTGTGGGGACACATCAGGGTGGTGAAGTATAGAGGCTGACGGGAAGGCTTTTTTCAGGGTCTCAAATGCGGCTTCAGCCTCCGGAGTCCACATTTTGGCATTCATACCCTTCTTTGTGAGGGAAGAGATGGGGGCTGTCAATGACGAGAAGTTGGGGATGAACAGCCGGTAGAAGTTGGCGAATCCCAGGGAACGTTGTATGGCCCTTAAGCCTTAGGGGCGTGGCCACTCCAGGACAGCCTTTACCTTCTCAGGGTCCATTTTGAGGCCCTGATCGGAGATGATGTAGCTCAGGAAGGGAAGAGATCTTTTTTTCAAACATGCACTTCTCCAGTTTGGCGTAAAGATGATTCTCCCTGAAACGAAGCAACACCTGGCGGACATGACTCTGATGAGTTACTGGATCTGGGGAAAAAAATCTAAATGTCATCGAGATACACCACAACACAGATATAGAGGAGATCATGAAAAATGTCATTGACAAATTCTTGAAACACTGCGGGGGCGTTACACAGGCCGAAGGGCATCACTAGGTATTCATAGAGCCCGTCACGAGTATTAAATGTGGTCTTCCACTCGTCACCCTGAAGAATCCGAATCAGGTTGTAGGCCCCCCGCAAGTCCAGTTTAGAAAAAAAAATTGTCCCCCGTATGTGATCGAACTTTTCAGAAATTAAAGACAAACAGTACCTGTTCTTAACCGTGATCCGATTGAGGCCTCGGTAGTCAATGCAGGAACGGAGGGATCCATCCCTCTTCTTGACAAAGAAGAACCCGGCTCCGGCCAGGGATGAGGATTTACGAATGAGGCCCCACTCCAGATTCTCCTTAATATAGGTCGACATAGACTGAGTCTCTGGTAGGGAGAGAGGGTATACTCTACCGTGAGGAGGGGATGAATCAGGAACCAAGTCGATCGGACAATCATAGGTACGATGAGGCGGCAAGGTCTCTGCTTCCTTCTTGTCGAAGACATCAGCGAACTGAGAGAAACACGTAGGCAACCCTGCCAATGTCTGATGTGGAGAAGGCTGCGGTGGATGGATATGACCCAGACAGCGGTCGAGACACTTGGGACCCCACTGGAGAACCTCTCTGGAGTTCCAATCCAGGACTGGGGCGTGCAAACGGAGCCAAGGCAAACTCAGCAGCACGGGTTTGACGGCCTTAGGCAGAACAAACAGGGAGATGAGCTCAGTGTAAAGAGCTCCCACTTGAAGTCTCAATGGCTTGGTCACGGTAAAAACTGGATCAGGCAAAGGCAGTCCATCTACCGAGGCAACAATCAACGGCCTTTCCAGGCAGACAGTGGGCAACTGGAGAAGATCCACAAGGTCTTGACGGATGAAATTAGCTGCAGAGCCAGAGTCCAGGTAGGCATGGAGCCCTTCGCCAGCGACGATGGTCACGGCAATAAACAGTTTGGAAGAGAGTTCACTATTAAACGCAGTAGCGCCCAGGGTTGTCTCTTCAACCAAACCAAGGTGTTGGGGTTTTTTGGTTTCTGTGGACACAGACGCACGACATGGCCAGCGAGGCCGCAATACAGACAGAGACCAGAGGTGCACCTGCGCTGTTTCTCTTGTATAGACAATTTTAGGCGATCCACCTGGATCGGCACCTCGGTCATAGCAGCAGATGAAGGCAAGAGGGGTTGTTGTAAGTTGGGCGCCAATCTAGGAAGCCGTCTCTCCTGTTGCACCTCATGAGACCTCTCCCTGAGCCTTATATCTACCCGAGTAGCCAGCAGAATCAGGTCGTCCAAGGCAGGTGGTAGGTCTCGGGCAGCAAGTTTGACAATGATCCTGGGCGACAGGCCATGCCAGAAGGATGCCACCAGGGCCTCATTGTTCCAGGACAGCTCTCCCGCCAGGGTCAATAAAATGGATGATGTATTCGCCCACGGAAGAGTCCTCTTGGCGAAGGTTGAAGATAGCCGTGGCTGCCGACGAAACACGTCCTGGCTCCTAAAAAAACAGTACAGAACAACCGCATGAAGCCCTGGAAGTCTTGAGTCTCAGGTCCCTGACGTTCCCAGATTGGGTTCGCCCATGCCAGGTCCTTGCCGGCAAGTAGGGACACGATGAAGGCGATCTTGGTTCCGTCCGACGGAAATGCTGGGGCGTGCAGGGAAATATGGATATAGCATTGGTTCAGAAATCCCCTGCACGTACTTGCGTCTCCAAGGAACCGAGAAGGTAATGGCAGCGAGAACCGGGAATCCGAACCGGAACCGCCAGGAGAAGTAGCAGGAGGGTCGGTCGGAGGAGCTTGTATAGAGGAAATGGAAGGTATAATGATAACTTTATATTTATTTATAGGTGCAGAAATGTTGGAAAAGTGAGAAGCTGAAGACATGTGAGCGGCAAACTGCAGAAATGGACCGGGAGAAGTCATCATAGAGGTCTGGACCAAATGGAGAAAAAGAACTAGAATTTGAGACGTCACCGGTGGGTCACTTAATGTAAATGTTTATTCTGCCTCTAATCAGCACTGTAGTCACTGTATGATCTGCAGTGAGATGATGGGTGATATGATTATGATAGGATTTATTTTTTGTGAAACGGCATCTCCCAGCATATCCTTATCATTGTTCGGGCTATGCTGGGAGCTGTAGTTTTACGCCGTACAAACCTATACGGCAGGGGTTGCACTAAATTTAGCTGTATTTGTTCTGGGGCTGTATATATGTACCGAGCTTGGTTCTGGTGTTGTGTATAGAACCATATTGCTTGTGAAATGTACAAATAATTTTATGCTCGCGTTACATAAAAAGAAATGACACGTCGATTGGTAGAGAAAACAAACACGGCGAGGGGGAAGGAGATGTCGGGAAAGAGGTTGGGGGGGCGCCAAATTGAATCTTTGCCCCGGGTGCTGGAGAACCTAGCTACGCCTTTGGGTAACGGCTGGGAGTAAAATATGGTGCAGGTGGGCTGTTTATGTTGACAGACTTTTGTAGCTCCAAGGACTCCCATTCCATTGTTATTATTATTATTATATGTAAATTGTTGTTTCCTTTATGTTTGTTTGTTTGTAACTAAAATGGCTGCAGTGGCCAAATCTATCCAAACCAGGTGTCCGTGTTTTCTTAGAGGGGACAGGTTGGGTAGGTTGTATGGCCATAGGAGGTGAAGAGGATAGGATTCATAATAACGGTACCCTTAGGAGAATGAACGTACTCTACAGTCCCCTGCTCATGTATCACATAAACTAAGTGAATCCGGTACAGTGGGTAAAGTGAAAAACTACACGAGTCTAAGCATTAAAGTCATGATACATGGAGGAGGAGACAGGAGCCGGGAAGCAGTGAGTATAGAACCCTCAAGATAGAAAATATAGTATAAGTAGCGTAAGTGGGATGATAAGATTTCTTCAATATGGTAAATACCTGAGCCGTGGTGGTTAGACTGTATGGACGAGCGCGTGTCAATATACTGGTGGCTGGCCGCTGAGTGATGGCGCTGGCTGTAAGTGTTCCCTGCTCACTTCAAATAGGGCGCCAAGGAGATTTCTAGTGACGTAGGTGGGCGGGGCGATGACATCAGTATAGACGTGTCAGCGATACCAGGAAGTAGTCATGTCGGGGTCAGATGCGGCTGCAGTGCGCTACCTAAGTAATGCAATCGGTGACAGGAGGTGAGAAACATAGACGCTAAGAGGTTGCTAGGCTACAAGGGGGGGAAGGAAGTTCCGTCGGCAGTATACAATATGAACGGGTAAGCGGAGTACTACAGTGGCAATTTATTGATGTAACCTTACTGTGTTAAAATGATATGGCGCAGCATATGGGTAGATGTCTAAAGCCATGTGTAATAGTAACAGTATGTACATAAGTGTGTATAGTGTGCGACAGCAAGAATGGAAATGTCTGAAAAGTGTGCACAGCTAGTGGTGGTGGATGTAAAGTATGTATGGGAGCTGAAAGATATAGGGAAAAAAATATTTTGAAAAAAATTGAAAAAGCAAGGAATTATCTAGCTCCTAAAATATCCATAAAAAGAGATACCATAGTAGTTTAATTGATCTATCACAGTTCTTGGCGGGTAATGGTAACTCCATCAGCGTGTCTGGAGGAGGAAGAAATCGTATCATCATCTTAAAGGCTACATAACAGTTCAGGATATGTTAATAACGGCATATTACAAGTACATTTTTATCAGATTTTACATCAGATTTATTACAGATTGTTAGATCATAACACCCTGTAATTAGACATAAATTTTGTCAAACAGTACGTGACGTTATAAGAAACTACTGAGTTCGTAGTCCCTATTAAGTCCCTTCGGTTCCAATGTCTGCAGTTTGTGGATCCAAAACGCTTCCCTTTGTTTTAGGGTTTTGATCCTATCTCACCCTCTTCTAGGGGCTGGTATATGTTCAATCACCTGGAACCTGAGCTGTGCAATATTATGATGTTCTTTGTTAAAGTGTGCTGGGATGGGGAGTAGTGTCTTGCTGGATCTTATGGTAGGCTTATGCTGACTAATACGGTCTTTTATGCATTGTGTAGTCTCTCCTATATAAGCCAAGCCACACGGGTATTTGATAAAATAGACCACATAATTTGTGTTACATGTGAAGGAATCATGAATGGGTATGCTCTGACCAGTCTATGGGTGATGCATCTTGGCGTCTTTGATAATGTGGGAACATTGCATACAGGATCGGCATGGGAAGGTTCCTTTTTTAGGTGTACTAAGGAACGTTTGGCGTTGTAGCTACTACGGTATCCATTTTTATGGATATTTTAGGAGCTAGCTAATTACTTGCCTTTTTTTCCAAAATATTTTTTTGTCTTGTGATGTATAATATACATACTTACCTTGACTATTTTTCGCTCTGACCGAAATGTCGCACTCTGCCACTGGCATTAAAAAAAAATAAAAAATTACCTTTATCTCAAATTGGTGTGCAGGATACTCTTTTCATACCCAGGAAGGAGTCAGTTCTCTCCATAACCGGACAGGCCCCACAACTTCCACAAGGCACATTACCCCATGATGGCGCCCTGGATCCAAATATATATTGGTGCCGTCCTGTCTGTGTCGCCCTGATTTCATGACCAGATTATGGGCACTCAGTCTATACCGGCTCAGGATCTGTCTGTCTCTGGGGTTTGGCAGTTTCTCCAGATATGGCGCCAGTTTGTATTCTCTCTGTAGACTCCGGTATATACAGTGAAGGAAATAAGTATTTGATCCCTTACTGATTTTGTAAGTTTGCTCACTGTCAAAGACATGAACAGTCTAGAATTTTTAGGCTAGGTTAATTTTACCAGTGAGAGATAGATTTTATATATATATATATATATATATATATATATATATATATATATATATATATATATAAATAAAAAAATCACATAGTCAAAATTATATATATTTATTTGCATTGTGCACAGAGAAATAAGTATTTGATCCCCTACCAACCATTAAGAGTTCAGTCTCCTCCAGACCAGTTACACACTCCAAATCAACTTGGTGCCTGCATTAAAGACAGCTGTCTTAAATGGTCACCTGTATAAAAGACCCAATTAATCAGTCTGACTCTAACCTCTACAACATGGGCAAGACCAAAGAGCTTTCTAAGGATGTCAAGGACAAGATCATAGACCTGCACAAGGCTGGAATGGGCTACAAAACCATAAGTAAGACGCTGGGTGAGAAGGAGACAACTGTTGGTGCAATAGTAAGAAAATGGAAGACATACAAAATGACTGTCAATCGGCATCGATCTGGGGCTCCATGCAAAATCTCACCTCGTGGGGTATCCTTGATCCTGAGGAAGGTGAGAGCTCAGCCGAAAACTACACGGGGGAACTTGTTAATGATCTCAAGGCAGCTGGGACCACAGTCACCAAGAAAACCATTGGTAACACATTACGCCGTAATGGATTAAAATCCTGCAGTGCCCGCAAGGTCCCCCTGCTCAAGAAGGCACATGTACAGGCCCGTCTGAAGTTTGCAAATGAACATCTGGATGATTCTGAGAGTGATTGTGAGAAGGTGCTGTGGTCAGATGAGTCTAAAATTGAGCTCTTTGGCATTAACTCAACTCGCAGTGTTTGGAGGAAGAGAAATGCTGCCTATGACCCAAAGAACACCGTCCCCACTGTCAAGCATGGAGGTGAAAACATTATGTTTTGGGGGTGTTTCTCTGCTAAGGGCACAGGACTACTTCACCGCATCAATGGGAGAATGGATGGAGCCATGTGCCGTCAAATCCTGAGTGACAACCTCCTTCCCTCCACCTGGACATTAAAAATGGCTTGTGGCTGGGTCTTCCAGCACGACAATGACCCGAAACATATAGCCAAGGCAACAAAGGAGTGGCTCAAAAAGAAGCACATTAAGGTCATGGTGTGGCCTAGCCAGTCTCCAGACCTTAATCCCATCAAAAACTTATGGAGGGAGCTGAAGATCCGAGTTGCCAAGCGACAGCCTCGAAATCTTAATGATTTACAGATGATCTGCAAAGAGGAGTGGGCCAAAATTCCATCTAACATGTGTGCAAACCTCATCATCAACTACAAAAAACATCTGACTGCTGTGCTTGCCAACAAGGGTTTTGCCACCAAGTATTAAGTCTTGTTTGCCAAAGGGATCAAATACTGATTTCTCTGTGCACAATGCAAATAAATATATATAAAATTTTGACAATGTGATTTTCAGTTTTTTTTTTATATAATCTATCTCTCACTGGTAAAATTAACCTAGCCTAAAAATTCTAGACTGTTCATGTCTTTGACAGTGGGCAAACTTACAAAATCAGCAAGGGATCAAATACTTATTTCCTTCACTGTAGTGAGTTTTTGGAATGGATGTTTTTATGTCGTTCCTCCAGTGTCATGGCACGGGGTGTGGAACCACTGGGCCGTACCGCGTAGCGGGATAGCAGCTGGCCAAACAGGTACAAAACAATGTTTATAGTTCAGAAAGGGTACCTGAGGCAATGTAGACAGTAGCGGCGATTCAGGCTAAGATGAGGCTCCGACAGTAGACAGACAGACAGGCGGGGTGTGACACAATAGATGCAGCAGAAAACACAACATGACTCCAACTCTTGACGGCACAGAGGCACGGTAGCACGGGATACAGGGTACAGGCAGCAGGAACGGGTAACACTGGGAACTGGATACCAATGTTACATTATTGTTACATTGTGTTTGGGGAGAAATGGGAAAAGGTTTTTTTTTTAAACTTTTTTTACACTGCTGAAAATGTATCTAACAATTTTTTTTTTTCTTACACATTTTATTAGTTCCCCTAGGGAACTTAGATCGCTGGTACAATACACTGCAATACATGGATGACTTAAGGAAACCGCGTAACAAGCTGAGCTACGCTGTTTCCATAACTCACATAGTAGTGAATGGCAGTTACAGAAGCAGCGTAGCATGCTACGCTGTTTCCGTAAGTACTTTTCAGTTGTAACCAGGAAGTGAAGTGGCCGGAAGACAGCGGAGCCGGGTAAGATAGAACGGGTTTAGGGGGCCCCATTCTAGAGATATATGTGGGACCCGCATCTATTTGACATGTATGACATATCTTGTCATAAATGTCCTTCATGGGATTACCACTATAAAGGTCACTATTGACCGCGGCATTTAACTAGTTAAACTGCCAGGAACAGTTCCTGGCTGTTTCTGGCCGTTAGTGCAGCGTGTAAGCTGCTGACACCTGCAGTGTATGGAGCGGGGTCAGCGAGTGAGCCCGCTCCATACATCATCCCCTCCATGCTCCATGATGTGCCGGCACATCATGGGTCGGGAAGGGGTTTAGTAAGAAGCGGTCAGGGGGCCTGCCGCTGCCGGGTACCTTGACTGCCGACTATAAGACGCAAGGACTTTTTAGCAAGATTTATTCTTGCTAAAAACTGCGTCTTATAGTCCGAAAAATATGGTAATATTGCTATCACAGCCAGTTAGAGCACCATAAAAGCAAGAGATACATTTCATCTGAGATCTGCCAGAGGAATAATAAAGATATGCTAGTCTAGGAAATTGTATGTTACTAGATTGGAGTCTTGTTATTGCATGTCTTATCTGAAGATATTTTTTTTAAAAAAAATCAGCGTTTGGGATGTGATATGTACGGGAAAGAGACTCAAAGGAACACAAAGAACCTTCTGCATATAAATTCCCTATCTTTGTAAGACCTAAAGTCACCCATTTTGAAATATCAATAGAGGGAATTGGAGAGTATAAATACAGTAGAGGTAATTGGTGGAAAACCCCTAAATCCAACTGAGAGCAATTAGAAAGTGTAATTTCTACTTACCGTAAATTCTCTTTCCTTTAGTCCTAGCAGCAGCACCCATGGTGATATTCTATGCTCCTAGACTATAGGACAGGTGGTATCAATTTATTTGAATTAATTGGCTACCCTATAAGAGCTAGTCCCACAGTGGTCACAACGCGTATTTATAACAGTAAAACAAAAAACCCACACCGATTTAATGTCTATTGAATTAAATATCTTATTGGGGGGAAAACAGTGCTGCTGCTGGGACTAAAGGAAAGAAAGTAGAAATTAGACTTTTCTTGACGTTCTCACCATGGGAATGTAGCACGTATTCATTTTAGGGTGGGTCTTCTTGAATTGCGGACAAAATGACCGCTCGACCAAAAAATGTTTCAGCAAAACTTTTCTGATGTCTAGCTTATAATGTTTTACAAACGTATGTGGAGAGGTCCACGAGGCTGTTCTGTTGGAATGTAGCTTCTCACTGCCCATGACGTGAATATGGCTCTAGTAGAGTGAGCTCTGAGGCTCTGGGGAGTCTGTAAACCAGCCGGCGTGCAGCAGATAGTAATCACCTCCCTTATCCATCTGGAGAGGGATGACTAAGATGATTTTTGACCTTTATTTTGGCCTTGAAATGATAGAAAAAGATGGTCGGATTTTCTAAACATTTTGGTTCGATGAATATATGTTTTTAAGGCTCTACCGGCATCCAATGAGTGCAGTTTCCATTCTTCTGATGATGGCTCTGGACAGAACACGGGTAACTCAATCTGTTGGTTAATGTTTTGAAATGAAGGCACCTTTGGGGTGAAATAAGGTAATGTCCTCATAAGGACACGGTTCTGAAGAAAAAGTAGATAAGGTTCAGCCGATCCAAGAGCCTGTATGTCACTGACCCTCTTGGCTGTTGTTATAGCTACTAGAAAACAGACATTTAGCGATAGATATTTCAATGTCACCGACTCCAAGGGCTCAAACGGGGGTTCACAAAGGTGATTGAGCACCACACATAAATCCCACTTAGGGACTGGATCAGCTACAGTTGGTCTGATCTTCTGGACTGCCTTTACGAATCTCTGAATGAGGGGTTCAGATGATATTTTCTTGCCTAAGAAGGCTGGGAGGAGGAGTAGGAAAGTTGGTGGTTTTGCACCATCTCAGAAATGCCAACCTAATCCTGCCATAGGTTTTGTTGGTCGCAACCCCTTTAGATTGTAAGAGGGTGTTGATGACTGTCTCTGACAGTCCTGATTTTGCTAAAAGGGAGCGATCAACCTCCATGCTGTCAATTGGAGACTGTTTAGGTAGGGACAATAGTGATTGCCTTGTGTCACAAGGGATGGAATCTAAGGCAGAACCCAGGAGACTCCTTTGCTCATTGACATGAGTAGAGAGAACCACAATCTTTTTGGCCAGAAATGGCAGATGGTAATTGTCGAGGCTTGTTCCAGTATGATCTTCTGTAAGACCTTTGGGATCATCGGGATAGGCGGGAATATGTATGCCAGGTGGAACTTCCATGGTATGGATAGAGCGTCTATGACCCACGGCTTGTCTGCGCTGAACAGGGAGCACAATAGGTCCACATTCGCATTCTGTCATGTGGCCATCAGGTCCACTTGTGGCCGCCCCAGGATTCCATTATCTGATAGTAGACTTGTTGGTTTAGAGACCATTCTCCTGGTAGCGGAAGGTCGCGGCTCAGCCTGTCTGCTATAATGTTGAGGGTCCCTTTTATATGCACAGCTATCAGCTGTGGAGCATAAACTTCAACCCACGATAGCATCGGTGCCACTTCTATAAGAAGGGCTATGGATCGGGTGCCTCCCTGGTGGTTCAAGTTGGAGACTGTGGTCGCATTGTCGGAGCGAACTCTGATCGCTTTCCCCTGGACGGCTTGGTGAAAATATGTAAGGGCTCTCATGACTGCTCGCATCGCTCTGCGATTTGAGGATAGACATCACTCGGTCGGAGACCAGGTGCTCTTCACCATTTGACATGCCATTTGAGCTCCCCAACCTGAACTGGACGAGTCTGTCGATATGTCGACCCACGATTGGGGGGCAAAGGATCTTCCATTCTTTAGATGAAACCACCATCTTAGGGAGGCTCTTGTGTCTCTGGAAATAATCACTGTATTGTCCAGAGTTTTTATATCACGGTTCCAAGCCTCCTGTATACGACACCGTCTTTCTGGTGGAAGGTAGATCCTCATTTGTTGAGTATTCAAGAGAAATCCCAGGAACTGTTTTTCTTGCGATGGCTGAATGTGGGATTTTCCCCCATTGATAAGCCATCCCAATGCTTGAATCTCTGACAGCACGATTTGTAGATGAGTATTGAGGGCTGCCTCTGAATTGGCTTTTATCAGCCAGTCGTCCAGATAGGGTATTATGGATATACCTTTCCTCCTGAAACTGGCTACTACTGCCACCGTGACCTTGGTGAACACGTAGGGGGCCGACGATATCCCGAAGTGCAGAGACGTGAATTTTAGATGTAGCAACTCTCAGAACCGATAAAAACAAGGGGACATATACGAAAACACAGAAAAAGGCCATACTTACAAATGGACACAGCCAGGTCAGAAACGCTGATGAAGGAGTGAGCAGGTGCTTTAAATAATAATAGCCACTCCCACTGGTCTTGAGGGGAGTGGTGTGTGTGGTGCATGGGATGTGTAGTAAGAAATAATAAATGAATAGTGTGTGTGCAAGTGTAATACTATGAGTGAAATATAGGGGGCAGTAATGAGTGAAGTGCCTCAATAGAAATAAATGGATAATGGGGTGCAAGTGTGTGAAACATGGAGGGATAGTGTGTACGTCATGAGGCACCAAGTGCATAGCCAGGTAGTAGCCTATTTGTGACGCCTTGATAGTTCATAGAGCGGGCTACCCTGCTTGCTATGCCAAACAACAAGACACCATGCTCTCCCAGCATCAAAGACCCGGCTGTGTCCAAGAGAAGCGAATATATGTAGTCAGCGTCAGCGTTTCTGACCTGGCTGTGTCCATTTGTAAGTATGGCCTTTTTCTATGTACCAACTCTCTCTGCATCCAGATGGCAATTCTCAGGACTTTCCTGTATCTTGGATGAATTGGTACGTGGAGATACGCATCTTTTAGGTCTATTGTGGCGAGAAAATCCCCTTTGTCCAGTAGAGAGAGTACCGAAGGGATGGTATCCATACGGAATTTTGTTCTGCGTATAAACTTGTTTAGATATCCGAGATCTATTATTGTTCTCCATTTTTCCGCTTGCTTTGGAATGAAGAATACTCTTGAGTAAACTCCTGTCTGGAGTTCTGCGGTGGGAACCTTTTCTAGCGCTTTCATATCTATAAACTCTAGAAAAGCCCTCTCTAGGAGAGGCTGTTTGGTTATGGCAAATTTTGAAGTGGTAAGAAATCTGTCTGGTGCGTGCGATATGAACTCTATCTTGTAGCCATTTTTTACTATGTCTAGCACCCAAAGGTCCTTTATAGACCTTTCCCATTGGCGGTAGAAGAATCACAATCTTCCTCCTACGGGTATATCTCTGGCGTCAGAAATTTCGTTTCCTGCCAGGGGCTGGATGGTTTCTTCCCTTACCTCTCTGACGTCTATAGCCTCTATGGGAGCATTGTGTACTGTTTGAGGAGGAATTTTCCCCTCTATCTTGTCACCGTCCTTGGCTTTGACCTCTGGACAGGCCACGAAAGGAAGCTCTCCATTTGCGTTTCCCTGACTGAGGGAGAGATTTACCTTGTTTGTCAGATAGATTCTCCATTAGGTAAGCCAAATCCGCTCCAAACAGCCTACTAGGATGAAACTCCATTGAGCAAAGTGCATTCTTAGAGTGCACATCTGCCCCCCATGGTTTTATCTAAAGGGATCTCCTACCAGCTGATGATAGGGCCATTGCGCGGGCTGCAAATCTGGACTGCTGGACCATGGCGTCGCCAAGATACACGCTGGCGTGTGCTCAGACGGATCCTCAATACCCCGCGTCCTTGACTCAGAAAGCCGGATACTGCTTGGTGGATGTCTGGTAGTGGAAGTTTCACCTCCTGAACCATACAGGTAATCCTGATGATTTTTTTTTTATATAAGTTTACAGGCAACTCCTTTCCCTGGTCTTAGAAAGATCCCAATACATGGAACAAGGAGAGGACAGAAAAGCAACACACACCCATGCACACATGCATGTGTGCATAAGTGTACACAGTAACAAGGTAGAAAATAGAGCATAAATCAAAATATACTTCCCAGCCCTGTTGCTTCTCGGTCGGAGACACCACCTGTCCTTTCAGAGAAAGGACAGAAGAAAAATACACGATGTGACCAGCTGTGAGGCTGGCTCTTATAGGGTAGCCAATTAATTCAAATAAATTGATACCACCTGTCCTATATTCTAGGAGGATAGAATATCCCCATGGGTGCTGCTGCTGAGGACGTCAAGGAAACATAATTACCTCAAGCAGCCTTAGTAGCTTTAAGGCCGGATTCACACGAGCGTGTGCGTTTAGCACGCGCCAAAAACGCTGCGTTTCGCGCGTGCAAAAAATGCTGCGTTTTGCGCGCGCAAAAGCTCCGTGTGTCATGAGCATATGATGCGTGGCTGCGTGATTTTCGCGCAGCCCCCATCATTATGACACTCTGTTTTTATGTTTGTAAACCGAAAAGCACGTGGTGCTTTTCTGTTTTCAGTCATGGTTTTGACTACTGTAGCGTGCATCACGCGCAGCACACGGCAGTGCGTCCGTGTGCCGTGCGCGGTGTACACGCACCCATTGACTTCAATGGGTGCGTGATGCCCCAAAAAACGGGCAAATATAGGACATGTCGTGAGTTTTACGCAGCGGACATACGCTGCGTGAAAATCACTGACTGTCTGAACGGCCCTATTGACTAACATAGGTCCGTGCGACGCGCGTCGCACGGACGGATTATACGTTCGTCTGAAAAAGCCCTGATACTCATGTACAATGGAGACACTGATGTATTACTAGATACAAAGAAGAAAAGAGTTTTAAATATATCCGATAAAGATCCCTAAAGAAATGCAATCAATATATTGCACGGTGCGGTTTCCGGAGATAATAGCAAATGCGAAACAGAAATAAAGAAAATGACGAATTCCAGAAACATTCCAGGCACTCTAAGGGTATGTTCACACGTACACGTCCGATACGCCTGAAATTCAGACGTAAAGGCAAGTGCAGGCTTTTTTAGCAGCGTCCATTACTGATGTAATTGGAGCTGTTTTTCTATGGAGTCAATGGAAAACGGCTCCAATTACGTCCCAAGAAGTGACAGGCACTTCTTTGAAGCGGCCGTCTTTTTTACGCGCTGTCGGAATTTATATACTTGTATATGTGGGAAGAGGTATAAACTAATGCAATAAATCAAAATAGTTTTTCCACTTCATTCCCGGCAATCACAAAGCCTTGTTCACATCTGCAGCTAGACTTTAAATCGCACACCAAAGGACTCTGTCCAATCTCAACAGTAGTTGTATGCAAAGCCCTTGGTCTCGTTCATACCAGTAATCCAGGGCATACAGGTTTCCGCCACATGGGTCCACACAATCCGTCCATTAACTGATGATGGTATGACCACTTTGTCTGAATTTTATCCGTAGTAGTTTAATACGACGGTTACCACATCGCAATTTAGGCATGCATGTTATTTGCAGAACAGCACAATCTGTCCTTTAACCAAGGTAATGGTATAAAAGAAATACTATAGCAGCACAGAAGGTAACCAGGTATACTCATCTGATCCAGGATTGTGATTCCAGCATGCACATTCCGCATTCACTGCCAAGAAATGCTTTCCTTTTAGGCTAGGTTTGAAGCCAAGGGAGACAAGGATAGAAGGTCTTTATCGTTCTAATATTTGGCCGAGCCTGGAATGTTTCTGGAGTTCGCCTTTTTTGCTTTTCTCGTATTACACTTATTACACTTGTCATCTGCCACGTCCAGAGGAATCTGCTACGTCCTGTGTCATCTGCCACGTCCAGAGGAATCTGCCACGTCCTGTGTCATCGGCCACATCCGGAGGAATCCGCCACGTCCTGTGTCATCTGCCACGTCCAGAGGATTCCACCACGTCTAGTGCAACTTGCGGCTCCTCTGTCATCCGCCACGTTTGGCGCCATCCGCTGCACCCATCTCATCTGTGCCAGAGCTGCGGCCACCATCCGGACTGTTCAGGAACCCTTGTGCGGGATATTGTATTTCTGGGGTTTCCTGTGGTTTGGCCAGCTGCCTTCCCGCTATGGCGGTACGGCCTAGTGGGTCCACTAACCCGCTTTGTGACAGTACGCTCAGGCCATGGACCCCGCTGGTCAACCTGAGACTTTGACGACACAAGTCATGCTGGCTGAGATGGAGGATCTCCAGTCATGACAAGACCAGCTCCTTCTGTCGGTGAACGCCATAGCCCATCGGTTGCTCGCTCCAACCACAGTCGTCACCGCACGCGTTCCTGCGGTTCCGCCTGCTACACTTCCTGTCTGTACCGTTACCAACCCCCTGTGTTTCTTGCCGCTACCTCCATGCTATGACGGAGATCCGAAGTCCTGCAGGGGATTTTTGAATCAGTGCCTGATCCATTTCAGACTACATGCCAGGTCCTTCTGTTCAGATGACGTCAGGATCACCTTCATCATCTCTCTCCTTACTGGCAAAGCCCTGGCATGGGCCAATTCTCTTTGGGAACATCAGGGACCAGAGACCCGGGACTTGCAGTGCTTCTTACGGACCTTCCGCTCAATCTTTGAGGAACCTGGAAGAGTTTCTTCGGCTGTTGCATCCTTGCTAACCCTACACCAAGGAGACCTCTCCGTGGGCGAGTATGCCATCCAGTTCCGTATCCTGGCTGCTGAATTGACCTGGAACAACGAGGCTTTGGTGGCTACATTCTGGCAGGGACTGTCTTCAGGGATCAAGGACGAGCTGGCTGCTCGTGATCTGCCATCCACCCTGGACGATCTTATCCTACTCGCCTCCCGAGTCGACATGAGGATCCGGGAACGTTCCCAAGAGGTTCTCCAGGGGAGAGAACACCCCAGGCTGGATTCTGCTGTCCCACAATCCCCCTCAGTCATCCCACCAGTGGATCCGATGCAGGGCAATTATGTCAAATTGTCCACCCAGGAGAAACAACGCAGACGGACTTCTGGACTTTGTCTGTATTGCGGCGATGGAGGCCATATTGTGCGTCTGTGTCCCCAGAGGCCGGAGAGACCCCATTGCCTAGGATTTGTTGGAGAGACGACCCTAGGTGGAACGGAGTCTAACAGAGCATTCGCTTCCAAATTGACTATTCCTCTGACCGTGGTATCCGGCGAGAGGACGCATCAAGTTTTTGCCTATATTGACTCTGGCTCTGCTGCAAACTTCATCCAGAAAGAGCTGGTGAATCATCTTCAGTTGCCCACAGTTCCCCTGGAGACATCTTTGGCTGTTGCCTCAGTTAATGGACTGCCTCTGCCTGATCCCATTATCTCTAAAACCAAGCCGTTGAAGCTCCAGGTTGGAGTACTTCATTCTGAATGTATTTATTTCCTTGTTTTGCCCAAGGCCATCAATCCTGTTCTGCTGGGCCTGCCTTGGATTCAACTACATGCCCCAGTCCTGGACTGGAATTCTGAAGAGGTTCTCCAATGGGGCTCCAAGTGCCATGGTCGTTGTCTGTTGCAGATCAATCCTGTCAAGCCTCCTTTGCCTCAGTCGTTGGCGGGATTGCCTTCCCAATTTGCTCAGTATGCAGATGTTTTCAGCAAAAGGGAGGCTGAGACGCTGCCTCAACATCGGACTTATGACTGCCCCATTGAACTGGTTTCTAATGCCTCTCTACCCCGTGGACAGGTATATCCTCTCTCCTTGCCAGAGTCTCTATCCATGTCGGCCTATATCAAGGAGAATCTGGAGAGGGGTTTTATACGAAAATCTTCCTCCCCGGCCGGGGCTGGATTCTTCTTCATTAAAAAGAAGGATGGATCCCTTCGTCCCTGCATTGACTACAGGGGCCTCAACCTGATCACAGTCAAAAACAAATACCTGCTGCCTCTCATCTCTGAGCTGTTTGATCGCATACGAGGGGCCAAAGTTTTTTCTAAGCTAGACCTGCGTTGGGCTTACAATCTAGTCCGGATTCGCCGGGGTGATGAATGGAAGACGGCATTTAACACCCGGGACGGCACTACGAATACCTGGTGATGCCCTTCGGACTGTGTAACGCTCACACAGTGTTTCAGGAGTTCGTTAACAATATCTTCCGGGATCTACTCTATGTCTGTGTTCTTGTTTATCTCGAGGATATTTTGATTTTCTCCCCAGATCCGACGACTCATCGGAGGCATGTCCGTCAGGTTCAACTACGATTGAGGGAGAATCATTTATACGCCAAGTTGGAGAATTGCGTCTTTGAGAAGAACTCTCTGCCCTTCCTGGGCTACATCATCTCAGATCAAGGCCTCAAAATGGATCCTGAGAAAGTGAAGGCTGTCCTGGAGTGGCCACGTCCCCAAGGCTTAAAGGGAATGTGTTGCCAGAAAAACATGTTTTTTTTTTAAAAATTAAACATTTAGTGTGTAGGTGATTAAACATTGTTCAAATTTTTTTTATTTTTTTTGCACGAGTCTGGAAATATTATAAATTATTTCTAATTTATAATACTACCCATTTTTGGCCACTAGATGGAGCTGTTCCCAAAGTTGCAGCATTGCAACATTGGGTTAAAAGCCCTCGCTCTAGTGAGCTCTCAGCATTCCCCCCTCCTTTATCCTGGCTAGTGCCGGGATAAACGAGGGGTTTGAACGGTGTAACCTCCTACACTGTGTGTCGCCATTTTTTGAGCTAACCCACAGTGTAGTAGGTTAACATACAGTAGTAAACACACACAAACACGAACATACATTGAGATCTCTTACCTGCTCCTGCCGCAGCGGCTCCCTCCGGCCCGTCCGCTCTGTTTGCTGCCGCTGGTGCAAGTGCACAAATCCGGAAGCCGCGACCGGAAGTAGTAATATTACTGTCCGGCCGCGACTTCCGGTCCACAGGAAAATGGCGCCGGACGGCGCCAATTTCGAATGGGACTGTGTGGGAGCGGCGCATGCGCAGTTCCCACACAGACGCCGTACACTGCAGTCAATGGGACGGGAGCCGTTCGCAGTCCCTATGGGACTGTGGCTGCCGTATTCCATGTCTGTATGTGTCGTTAATCGACACACACAGAAATGGAACAAAAAATGGCAGCCCCCATAGGGAAGAAAAAGTGTAAAAATAAGAAAAAGTAAAACACAAACACACAAATGAATATAAACGTTTTTAATAAAGCACTAACATCTTTAACATATAAAAAAATAATTTGTGATGACACTGTTCCTTTAAGGGCCATACAGCGGTTCCTGGGATTCGCCAATTTCTACCGGCAGTTTATTCCTAACTTCTCTTCTCTGACGGCTCCCATCTCGACTCTTACCAAGAAGGGTGTGAACGCCAAAGTGTGGACTCCAGAGGCAGAGTCCGCATTTATTAGCCTCAAGAAATCCTTCACTTCAGCCTCGATCCTCCATCATCCTGACGTATCTCGGCAGTTCTCACTGGAAGTGGACGCTTCCTCTGTTGGTGCAGGTGCACTTCTGTTCCAGAGGAGCTCCAAAGGAAAGGCAGTAGTATGTGGCTACTACTCAAGACTGTTTTCCTCTGCTGAGCGCAATTACTCCATTGGAGATCGGGAGCTGCTGGCCGTCAAGTTGGCTCTGGAGGAGTGGAGACATCTTCTGGAGGGCGCTGCTCACCCCATCCTGATCTTCACCGACCACAAGAATCTTACTTACCTTCAGTCCGCTCAAAGACTGAATCCTCGTCAAGCCAGGTGGTCGCTGTTCTTCACCCGTTTCCAGTTTCTGCTCCACTACCGTCCCGCGGAATAGAATGTGAGGGCCGATGCCATGTCCAGATCGTTTGAGACGGAAGACTCGGTGGAGTCCCTTCAGACCATCATAGACCCGTCCTGCATTGTCACTGCTAATCCTCTGCAGGTTAGAGACATCCCTCCTGGGAGGACTTTTGTTCGGTTGGCAGACAGAAAAAGAATTCTCCGCTGGGGACACAGTTCTAAACTGGCTGGGCATGCCGACGTCCGTAAAACCCAAGACCTGATTGCTCGTCACTTCTGGTGGCCCACGCTACCTAAAGATGTTCTGGACTTTGTCTCTGCTTGCACGGTGTGTGCCTCTAACAAAGTGACTCACACCCATCTCATCTGTGCAAGAGCTGAGGCCACCATCCGGACTATTCAGGTACCCTTGTGCGGGACATTGTATTTCTGGGGTTTCCTATGGTTTGGCCAGCTGCCTTCCCGCTACGGCGGTACGACCTAGTGGGTCCACTAACCCGCTTCGTGACAGGAAGCTATATGTAGGGCAGCACGGTGGCTCAGTGGTTAGCACTATTGCCTTGCAGCTCTGGAGTCCATATGTAGGCACTATCTACAGAGGGCTATATGTGGGACACTATCTACAGGGGCTTCTATGTAGGGCACTATCTACAGAGGCTCTATGGGGTCACTATCTACAGGGGGCTATGGGGGCACTATCTACAGGGGGCACTGTGTCTGTGTGTGTGTGTGTGTGTGTGTGTGTGTGTGTGTGTGTGTGTGTGTGTGACAGTGTATGGTACTATTATAATCAGGGACACAGTGTATGGCGCTATTAAAGTTAAAGGTGCACTGTATGGTACTATTATAATCAGGGACACTGTCTATGGGGCTATTATAGTTAGAGGTGCAGTGTATAGTGCTTTATTATATTTAGAGGTATTGAGAATTTTAACTTCGTTTATATGTGCAGAAATGTTTTAAAAGTGTGAAGCTGAAGACATCTGAGCAGAAAACTGCAGAAATGGGTCGTGGCCGGGTGAAATCCATCATAGAGGTCTGGACCGGAGGGAGAAGAAAAGAACTAGAATCTGAGGCGTCACCGGTGAGTCACTTAATGTAAATGTTTATTCTGCCTCTAAACAACACTGTAGTCACTGTATGATCTGCAGCGAGATGATAGGTGGTATGATTTTTTTTTTGTGAAACAGCATCTCCCAGCAAATCCTTACCATTGTTCGGGCCATGCTGGGAGCTGTAGTTTTACTCTGTACAAATCTATACAGCAAGGGTTGCACTAAATTGAGCTGTATTTGTTCTGGTGTTGTATATATGTACTGATCTTGGTTCTGAATGCTGTATGTAAGTACTGATCTTTGTTCTGGTGCTGTATATATGTACTAAGCTTGGTTCTGGGGATGTATATATGTACTGAGGTTTGTTCTGGTGCTGTATATATGTATGGGCTTGGTTCTTATGTTGTTTTTATGTACTGAGGTTGGTTCTGGGGCTGTATATATGTACTGAGGTTGGTTCTGGTGCTGTATATATGTACTGAGGTTGGTTCTGGTGCTGTATTTATGTACTGAGGTTGGTTTTGGTGCTGTTTATATGTATGGGCTTGGTTCTAGTCCTGTATTTATGTACTGAGCTTGGTTGTGGTGCTGTATATATGTCAGAGCTTGGTTCTAGCGCTGTATTTATGCTTTGTTTTGGTGCTGTATTTATGTACTGAGGTTGGTTTTGGTGCTGTATATATGTATGGGCTTGGTTCTAGTGCTGTATTTATGTACTGAGCTTGGTTGTGGTACTGTATATATGTCAGAGCTTGGTTCTAGATCTGTAATTATATAGGATATGTTTATAATAACAAAATTGCAAGGCAGATGGAATTGTTCCCAATTCATTGTATATTTAATGGGAATCTGTCAGGTAGTTTTAACCCCTTGAACCTCCACCATGCGGTAAAACAGGACCTGACAATATGTCCAAACATTCCCTTGAATGTTCTTTTCAGCTGCAGCAAAATCTTTAAAATCCACTTTTAAAACGACACACACTATATGCTAATTACTCATTAGAGGGTCATGGGGTGGTGCCGCTAACTTGAAGAGTCACATAGTCCTGCCTCCATACCCACCTTTCCATGTTTGAGTAACATCAACCTGGCTGATACAACTTTCTCGGATGCACCATTGCCTTGTGGCAATATACACAAGGGAGGCTGTGTGGCACTATACACAAGGGGGGCTGTGTGCCACTATACACAAGGGGGTGCTGTGTGGCATTATACACAAGTGGGAGCTGTGTGGCACTATACACATGGGGAACTATATCGCAATATTTACAAGGGGGAGGGCTGTGGCTCTATCTACAGGTGGTGGTTGAGTGTGGCACAATCTACAGGGGGCTGAGTGTGGCACAATCTATAGGGGGCTGAGTGTGGCACAATCTACAAGGGTCTGTGTGTGGCACTATCTACTAAGGGGGGACTGTGCTGCACTATCTACTAAGGGGGGCTGTGTGGCACTATATACAAGGAAGGGAGCTGTGTGGCACTATATACAGTGGGAGCTGTGTAGCGCTATATACAGTGGGGGCTGTATGGCGATGTCTACAGGGGACTGTATGGCACTATCTACAAGGGGGAGGTGGGGGCGCAATCTACAAATGGGGTGTGACACTGTCTATAGGTGGGGCTTTATAGCACTGTCTACAGGGGGGCTGTATGGAACATTCTACAGGGGGCACTATTTATAAGGGGGGCTGCTTGTGGCACCCGGGGGGGCCCCGTTCAAGCGTTTGCCATGGGGCCCAGTCTTACCTAGTTACACCCCTGGGCAGAGTGTTTTGTAGGTGGTTGGCGGGGGCGACGTCTGGCGTTCGGACTCCTCATCATTTTGTCTTTTTGACCAGGGAACATTGGAATGATTTGGCGGTTTGGTCGGAATTCTTGCAATCATATAATGGGAAATCGCTCCTTATGTCTCCGGTGGTGGATAACTTTGATTGGGAGCGGTTTACTGATGCTCCTGGTAGAATCAACATCGGCGCGTATTGTAAGGGACAATGATACGTGTCGCGGTGGCCTGTAGAATGGGTCGAACTCGAATTGGTGCAGAACCTTGCTCTTCTGGAAATTTTCCCTAGTTTGGTGGCTGTGGAGATTTCTGGTAAGAGGATTCCGGGATAGCAAGGTGCATTTCCATTGTGATAATATGGGGATGGTGTTGGCCATAAATAACGTATTTGCTTCTTCCCCTCCGGTGGTACGGCTCTTGCGTCAGTTAGTGTTGCGCTGCTTATCCCTTAATGCATGGATTATTGCGGTACATGTGCCCGGGGTTCAGAATAACATTGCAGATTTCTTTCTCACCTACAGGGGGATCGGTCCCGTCGGCTGGCCCCGAAAGCGGAATTGGAAGGGATCGCCTTACCAGCAACGACTTTGGGGATTCGTTTGCGAGCAGCGGGAGGATTGATCCGGTCTTCCCTAACGCCTGGTACGTGATTGGCGTACGACGCAGCATGGAAAGACTGTGAGGCATAGTTGGCAGGTCTGTCATGGGTGGACCTTGACTGCGATCGGGTGGTAGCTTTGCTGGGCTTCATAGGCCAGGTTTTAGTGACGGGTTGGTCAGTGTCCAAGGTGAATCGGTTCGTGTCGTCTCTGGCTTTCGGTTTTAAAATCTGACGTTTTTGGGATATCACAAAGGAATTCTTGGTAGTCCAGGCCCTGAGGGGTTACTGTAGGGGGCAGGGTTTTGCCGGATGGATGTCGCCCGGTTTGTTTATTATTATTGGTGCGTTTATGGGAGGTGTTGCTTGGTGTTTTTTTCTCTGCTTTTGAAGTGACTTTGTATAGGTTGGCCTTTTTGTGGGTGTTTTTTGGGGCCCTACGGGTGGAGGAATTGGTGGTGTCTAGTACCAATAGGGCAGGAGGATTGCAGGCGGAGGATAGTCTGTTGTTAGAGGGGAGGGTCGAGTTCTGGAATAAGCGATCTAAGACTGATCAAAGGGGTAGGGGGAAACGGGTGGTGCTTCCTGCAGCGAGTATATGCCAGGTTTATTGTTTTTCTTGCTATAGTGATGTTCGGAATAATACGTGTCCCTTCCGGTTTTTGTGGATCCGTAGCAACGGCAGGGAGGGCCAAATTTCCCAGCATTCAACTCAAGATGGGTGTTGAGAGGCTGGTCAGTATGGTGCATGTCCATCCTGAATTGTGGGATACATGGTCAGAATCGTACCATGACCGCTACAAAAAGGATGCTGGGTTGGAGGAAATAGCCAAGGAGCTATTGCAGCGTAGTTGAGAGCAGGGAAATCGTGCACAGCGTCGGAAAATCAGTAAGTAAATGGTCACTTTCACCTTTGCTGTAATTTTTTAATTTATGACCTATTTTGAGATTAGGCCATTAATATCTGCTTGTTGGTTGTCATACTTTACGTAGCTACGCGAATTATTTTTGTTAAAGGAGCCGCTGTGCTTGTGAGAGTGCTGCAGCCCTCACAATGATAACCAGCTCCGTAATGTGATTCGCCAACACAATTGTAGTTGCGGTCTACAGTATGCGCTGCTCGAAGTGTGTCAGAAGTAAACAAAATACTCGCACAATCTCCCTGGCCCCTTCATCTGATCCGCGGGGTTGCATATAGTTTGACCGACAACGATCAGAAATGTATGGTCTTGTAACGGCTTCCGCTAATAATCACGTTGCGTTTACTTAGGTCATTATGGTACAACGAGTATAATTTCAACTTTTCTGCATCACTGGATATATACAACAAGGCTTCGATACTATGGTAGCAGACAAACTTCTGGCTTTGCGGTTGGGGGGGTCTCTATAGGGTCTTTCTCCTAGTGGCTGCGCCTCAACACTCCCTATACACCTGGTACAGCAGGTTACAAGGCCACCTCAGTGGGTCACGGTGGGGCTACCCACTACTCTTCGCAAACTCCCCAAGACTGGATTCTATGCCCTGTCACCCTTGGCTGCGGCGGAAGGTTGATATTTGGATACGCTCTGTGCCTTCACGGATCGACGTGGGAGCTACCCACTACCCTGCGAAATGACCACTATAAGGGGAATGCGGTACTCACTGTTGGGGTCTGGGGATTCGTTCTTGCTTCCGGGGTCTGTCCTTGCTTCACGTGTCATTGTTCCCTGACACGCCACTTTCCTTTTGACACAGTCTTCAATAGCAATTCACTGCTGAAAATTTAACATATGCCACACTTGCAAGCAATCTTCTGGTGGGAGCGACTCAGCAGACAGCACGGGGTTAATACTACTTCCAGGCTGTTCCAAGCCCTAACTTCACTTCCCAGTGACAACTTATCTTCTGCTCTTTGCCTAACACAGGCACCAGTCCAATCACAGCTCTCTCTTTGGCTTCAGATCACACTAATCAAGATTCATCAGCTAACACAGTCCTCTGCAGTAATTCTCAGCAGTATCAGCTCTCACACAGACGCCATTAACAGTGTGAGCATTAGGTTACACAGGTCACTTATCTCAGGTGCTGGCCAGCTCCAAGGCTTATCTCTCTTGGCACCTCCTCTACTGTCCCCTCATCTCTACACCTCCAAAGCTGGCTCCCTCCTCTGTCTCCTGTCTCTGCATCCTCTCTCTTTCTCCACCATGTCACATGGCAATCACTGACTTCCACTTCCTGTCTGACAATTCTGTCTCCTCAGTCACTGATCCTGCAGTGACACCTTGTGGCTACTAATAACATGGCAGGCATACACAGGATAACACATATAGTAGGTGCAGATAAAACAGAAGCAGTCATCACTGCAGACAAGAGGGAACACAGAATAAAAGTACCACTAAACATGAAAGATGCACAGGGAAGACAGTTCAATTTAAAAGGGCAGTATCACCCCCTTACAGTCTAGTCTCTGTATAGTGCATCGACTCTCCAGATTAAGAACACCCTTTTTATATAATTTTTCTTTCTTAGTACACAAAGTAAAAACACGCTGGAATTCTAGTCGGGACCTTTTCAGACGTGAACAGTCCCATGTTGGAAAGAGCGGTGAGGCTCCATCTAAAAAGCACGCATATATGTTCACAGAGCAACTCATGTTCCTGAAAGATGTGATGGAACTTCGTCAGTAAGTTTTCTTTTCTGATTTTTGCACCTTTTTAAATATTATTGTAAGTCTTTTAAAAAAACATTTATCAGTGACTGCAATGAAAGCAATGAAACTATCGTCTTGATGTATTGTGTGAAAATATTTGAATTAGCAAAAGACGTTATGGTCATTACCACCTTTCCTGATCCCACTCTGGGGTTGTCCAGTCATAAGAAATGATTGACCTATCGTCTTCATATTTCCTTTGTTTTTGTGGCAGCGGCACTTGTAATAGGACTGTTTCCCCTTCATTATTTTTACCTGCTCGTAATGCAATTCATAATACAGGCTTCTGTGAACCGCCACTACAAGTGTGCCAGCGATTCACAGTACAAGCAGGTAAAAACTATAAAGGGGAAGAAGTGGAAGGAACGTTCGTACGAGCGCCGTGCCACCTTCAATACAGCTGATCATCGTTGGTGCATGTAGTTGCACCCCCAACTATCAGATATAGATGGCCTATTATGAGGATAGGACAACCATTTATTATTACGCAAAAAAATATTATGTTGAACAGATTTTTCTTGTGCAAAATATGATTTTATATTACATTTTATTTTCTGAACCAGAACAAGGGACAATCTAGAAGAGGCACAGGAAGTGGACTCAGAGCCACACAGTTTGAGCAGCCAGAAGCAGAGAGTAACACCAGTAGCATCTCTCCTCAGGTTACAAGCGAGGACACGTTACAGCCATCCGCTTCAACAAGGGTTTCTTCATATGTAGCTCCAAGAAGCACTTCCAGTTGCAGCCACATGGCTGCGGTACAGGAAAACAGGGCTCATCGATTCTAGAGTCCTGGAGTACCTCAACATCAGCACGATGGAGAATCCGGAAGAGACCTTCCTACGGAGCCTCACCCCACATCTGACTCGGCTACCTCCAGAACGTTTCCGTCGTCTTCAGAGAGCAATGATCGTGATGCTCTAGGCAGCAATGCCACCTAATGATCCGAGGGCCATCTTCCGAGCATTAGACTTGTGGTGTCTCCACAATGAAGAGCCCATAGAAAGGGGAGCACCACTACCTACCCCAATAACTCATGGACCTCCACCTATCAAGTCTACACAATATATTATTTCAGTCTGCATGTGAGACAGTTCTGGCTGCCATGCTGTGTCTAGATGCTTCATCATTAGGTCTGAGTCAGTCTTTAATGGGAGAAAAGTCAGCAGGTTCTGAATTAGTCGATCGTTTCCCTCAGGTCCCAGTGTAATAGGAGAGAAAGCGGGAATGGTGATTTAAGGGGACACTTTGTCTAATTGTGATCGATCCCAAACAAGAAATGGGGAGAAGGATAGAGACTTAACCCGTTTCTCCCTTTCTACATATGAAAGTAGTGGAGCTGGTGACATGTCGCCCTTCTGAGGAGAGAGAGCCATAGGGCGATTCGACCCACTTGCAATTTGTGCACTGTGCTGTCAGTCTTACTATAAGGAAAGGGGGGAATGTCCATGCTGCGAGTCCACAATTGAGTTGTTGAGATGCAGGGCCTTTCATTCCAGAAGAGATGGTTTGACACTGGAGTGAGGCAGTCTCTTGCAGCGGTGCCGCTGGTACCTGGTTCTAAGATGAATCTTGTGTGACAAGAGGCAGCGGGGTGAGTTTGGCAGTTTTTGGGCTGGGAACCGTTTTTGAAGATTTTTGCGGTGTGGAGGTAGTGACTGAAAGGGCAGGGTCCAGCAGGGACATCGCGGAGGAGAGCGGGAAGTCATAGGCCTCATCCACGTCTACCGCCAACAAAAAGTCAAAGCTGTTCAGAGGACTTTAGAGGTTCCTCCTGTGCCTCCTGTTTTGTTTTCTTTCTCATAAAAAAGTGAAAGCATAGGAGCAAAAATGAACCAAATTATTAAGCTCAGTGCACAGAATTTCAAGAAAGCACATCCTGCTCCACCAAGCGCCAGGTGTGTCCCCATTTATTTATTTTTTCCCGTTTCATTGATGTAATTTTGAAAGTTTTTATTTTTTCTTCTTTCTCTTCAGGAATTTCAAGAAACTCTTTTTGAAACCACGTTTCTTCTTTTGAGTTTTTTCCCCTTCCTTTTCTAATTCTTCCTCAGGTATCTCATTGCTGATGTTCTCAATGTCCACTTCCTCTATGTCATCCTCTCCTACTTCTCTTTCTGATGTTTCATTAATGATGTTTTCAATTGCTCTTACTCTCTCCTCTTGATGTTCCACCTCGTTTTCACCTAGATCAAGCACATACTCATGATGTTCTTCTGAGTAATGCTCAAACCTTTCCATGATGATAACTCTGCTGACTAACTCTCCTGCTTCTATCCTCTCCTCTTCTATCATGATGGTACTTATCTCCTCTCTTAGTATGCTTTGCTGTTGTTCAGTGCAGAGACCAATGTTGGGAGTTGTAGTACTCATGGTGGCTGTAGTCCTCTCACACTCCTGGGTGCTGGCACAGTGAAGGAGGGGGATCTGCATATGTATGGGTGGTAGTTGTTGATTCCCCCTGGGGCACACCCTGTGGTGCTGTCTCCTGGTGGATGGGCTATGGGGTGCCCTTGTTGTTAGTGGGTGCAGTGCAGATTAACACGCAGGAGACGGTGATATAACCTTGGTATAATAATAACTCACAGTTTCTTTACTGGAAGATTGCAGGCTGCAGCTTGGTTCCACATAGAAGTTATTATCCAGCTAGGGCAGGCGGGATGAGTCAGGCTGAGACAGTTTCCTATCTGCAAGCAGCAAAATGAACTTTCTTCTCTCTTGCTTTCCTTCTCTTTAAGCAGGTTTGTTTCCCTGTATTAATTTCTAGTTCAGGCCAGAAGCTTTCTGAACTAAATATGCTGTGAGGCCCAGTATTATCTTAGCTCTCCTCACAGGCTGTCTACCCTCGTTCCTCTCTTGGAACCTACTCCTCTCCAACTTCCCCTGCAATGCCTCATGGGAACTGCCTCGGACCCTCCTCTCCAGCCACACCCTTTACATGCTGGAAAAACAGGTTGAATGACAATTCTGCATCACTAGGTGGCAGCATAACACAACAAATCACATTATGTTCAATGCATTACAATGTAAACAATACTCCTCTTCGGTATAGTCAGGACACTACATACACCCCTGCTTTAACAAAAGCCGTCCTCGGCGTCTGCAACGATGGAGGAACTGCAACCCTAGGAATGGAAAAGTCAAGCACATATCAAGCATATATTAAAACAGTGCAATATATTACTTTCACGAAGAGTCTCATCAGTCCTTTAAGGCACTAGAATAAGGAATATGGGCGACGACTCTTGTTCAATGTAAAGTTCCTGTATCAACTGTTGGGGAATAGGGATGTGGATTCCTCATATAAACTTGTGGGGTACAAGAGTTCTTAACCCAACCGGGACAGTGTCCAAAAGTTCGGCACGGAATAACTTGGGTAAATATAGCAAAGTCATTCAATGTTCAAGTAAAAAGTATGAGGTAGAGAAAATGTTCAATTCTATGATGAAACAGTTAGTCGAGATACCTGGCGGGTAATTTACCCCTGGTGCTCCTCTCTGGTCTTCTAATAGGTTCTCTGCACCAATTCTCAATATCTTCACGCATTCCTATCCAATAGAAGCGTCTGCGGATTGTGGCTTCTGTTTTTTGTACACCGAAGTGTCCCGATCTGTCATGGTAGGCTTCTAGTACTGTTCTTGCATCTCGACGGGGTACTACTACTTGATGTAGACGGTCACCAGTGATGAGATCCAGAGTGCTGCGTAGCATCAGACCTTTTTTTATGAAGAGTCATCTCCTCTGTCTCCAGAGACGGATTAATTCAGGGTCTACATTGCCAAGACGAAGTCTCTCAGGTACTCTTCTACTGACGAGAAAATCTTGCAGCTCTCCCATCACCCGACTCTCTGCTTGAAGTTTAATCCATTGCTCCTTCTCTTGGAGTGATTCTGAACTCTGTTGCTGGGAGAAAAGTGCTTTCTCCATGATGGTGATTGTGTTCTGCTGGGTGAAGCGGGTGTAGAAGGATGGCATTTCTACTTCTCCCCAGTCTTCTTCATTCTGAGCAGGTACTTCATCGGTTGGCAGGCGGGATAATGCGTCCGCATTCTCATTGGATTTGCCGGTTCTGTACTTGACCACGAAGTCGTAGTTTGCAAGACGAGATGCCCACCTTTGCTCTAGGGCTCCCAGCCTGGCTGTGTTCAGATGTGCAAGGGGGTTGTTGTCTGTGTAGACTACGAATGGTGTTGCCGCGAGGTAGTCTTTGTACTTCTCGGTTACAGCCCACACTAACGCAAGGAACTCCAATTTGAACGAGCTGTAATTTTGGTCATTTCGTTCAGTCCCTTTAAGCCTTCGGCTGCCAATGGCTATTACCCGTTCTCTTCCCTCTTGCATTTGGGTCAGGATGGCTCCAAGACCTTTCTTGCTGGCATCCGTGTAGAGGCAGTAAGGTTGACTGTAGTCTGGATAACCAAGGATGGGTGGCTCAATCAGCTTCTGTTTCAGCAGCTGGAAGGCAATCTCTTGATCCTCAGTCCATTCAATAGGAATTGGTCTTTTCAGATGTTCCTTTGAGTGTCCTCTAAGAAGCTCTTGTAGAGGCTCTGCAATCTGGGCGAAATAGGGTATAAAGCGCCTGTAATAACCTGCGAATCCCAGGAAACTTCTCACCTCTTTTACTGTGGTGGGAGTAGGCCAATCCTTCACAACAGCAATCTTTTCTGGGTCAGGCATCACACCCTCAGAGCTAACAACGTGTCCCAAGTAGTTGACTTGTGGCTTCCGCAGTAGGCACTTGGAGGGTTTCACCTTGAGACCATGCTTAATGAGAACCTGGAAGACATCAGCCAGATGTTGTAGGTGGTCTTCATAGGACTTAGAGTAGATGATCACGTCATCCAAATACAGCAGAACAGTCTCAAAGTTCTTGTGGCCCAGACAGCGCTCCATCAACCTCTGAAAAGTTCCAGGTGCGTTACAGAGTCCAAAGGGCATGCAATTGAATTCAAATAGGCCCATGGGAGTGGTAAATGCTGTCTTCTCAATGTCTTCTGGGGCCATAGGTACCTGCCAGTACCCACTTGTCAAATCCAGGGTGGAGAAATAAGCAGCTTTTCCCAAAGCAGTCAAGGACTCTTCTATGCGTGGTAGAGGATAGGCATCTTTGTGGGTTATATTGTTAATTTCCGGTAGTCTACGCAGAATCGCATCTTGCCATCTTTCTTTTTGACTAAGACAATAGGTGCAGCCCAAGGGCTGTGACTGTCCCGAATCACCTTGGCATCCTTCATTTCTTTTATCATCTTCTTGACAGGTTGGTACATAGTGGGTGGTATGGGCCGGTATCTCTCTTTAATTGGAGGATGAGAGCCAGTTGGGATATTGTGCTTCATTATGCTGGTCTTCCCGAAGTCCAGGGGATGTTTACTGAAGGCCTGATGGTATTCTCTTGAGACTTCCAATACTCCTTCAATTTGTTCAGCAGGCGTGGCAATATCCCCAACACAAATTTCTGACCACCATGGTGTAGAGGAATTCTCTTCTTGTGTACTCTGTATTTGAGTGGACTGTTGGGCAGCAACTGTTGAAACTTCCACAATGTCTTGGAATGTGACCTGTAATAACTGGGCAACAGAGAAGTATTTCTTTAATTCCACAGGGATGTCACTCAGATTCAAGAGGTGGATGGGTACCTTTCCGTGGGAAACGGTCACTAGACTTCTTGCAGCAAGCACCATAGGATGTTCTTCAAGATGGAGGGGTTCTACTAAGGCTTGGTAATCTTGGCCTCGTATCCCTGGGCGAGCATGGCACCACAGCAGGGTTTCGGTACCGGGTTTCAGGATCACTGGACGGACATCTCTAATGCGGGCACGGCAGATCTCTCCTCTGATGTTGGCAAACTTCTGCTGAGCGCACAGCACACGAATAGTCTGTTGGATTACTTTCTGCGCAGAGTGTGAAGCTGTTGGCAGGGATCGGTGTAGGGCATCTAGCATTTCCCCATAACAATTCCTTAGGATGTTCATTCCGAGCACCACTGGAGGCATGTCTTCATCATGGACCTTTACTACGATCACACCTTGCTGTGTTAGGTTAGTCTCTCCCACTTGAACGGTGGGTTCCCAGTAACCTTGCAGGGGTACTGTCTGACCATTGCTTGCAATAACATTCAGCCAAACTTCTGGTGGCTGCATCAATAGGTCGCTGCTCCAGTATTTCTCAAACATGGCTTTCTGTATGGTGGTGACTTGCGAACCAGTGTCCAGCAGAGCTGTAAAGGGTACCCCATTAATGTGGATGGTGACTAATGGATGGGGCCCGACATACCTGGTCAGCCAATTTGGATCTTCTGGACCTAGTGTTCTTCCACCCGAGGGATGTTCTTTTGACCACCAGCACTCTCTCTCCACATGACCACTTTTGTGGCAGTGTCTGCAGATGGGCCTTCCATGAGTATCAAACCTGTCTGTAGGCAATCTTCCAGATCTCCTGTAGTATCCCTTGCTTGCACTGTCAGTAGGACGACTCCTATGCTGTGGGGACTCACACTCTGGCTGAGGACGCATCTCTAACTGTTCAAGCTTATGACACACCTTCTCCAAGCTCTTAGTCAGGATTGCGACTTGGTCCTTTAAATAAGCCACTGCATCTGGAATCTGTACTTGTGCACCCAGCAATGAGATTATTTCCTGGCGACACAGGACACATGAGTTTAGCATCTCCATAACTGTCGGAAGGACACACAGCAAATTTGGTTGATTCTTGGTTGAGTTATACCCCCAGGATTCTGATGGACAATTCTTTAAAATCCAGGAACGTACTTTCAGGATGTTGAGCAGACAGCATCTTTAGTTGACTTTTCAGAGACTTTGTTTCAGCTTCTTCAATAAACTGCTCCCGCAGTGTGTTATCTGCATTCTGTGCTTCACGTGGGTCCACTTCTATAACGGCCCTCAGTGCCTCCTGTAGGGATAAAGCATAGTCTCTAAGGGACTCACCGGGCTGTTGTTTCTTGCTAAAGAAGCGCATTTTCAATTCTGATACCGTCCTGGTTTCAAAGGTGACCAGTAGTCTTTCAAGAATCTGTTCTACTGTCTTTCTTTCTGAATGAGGCCATGACTTTACCTCTCTCAATGCAGCGCCCCCTAGCTGGCCAATGAGAATTTCCACCTTCTGTTCTGTTGACACTGGATATAACCGGAACATAGCAAGCATTTTCCCTTTAAATTCTCTCAGGGTATGTGATTCACCTTTGTAGCGGGGGAGCCAGGGTGCTCCAAAATAATACGGCATGGTTAGTGGCATTATATGCCTGGTTGTGGGTGATCCACCTCGGCTGGGGGAGCCGTAATCGCTGTCGTCAGACATTTCTAATATAAATTCCTATCGTTGCCCCTAGCAACGAGATGCTCCGTAGCAGAATGTGTAGTAAGTCTCTTATTTGTGCTCACTGATGCGATAAGTTCATCTTTACTTGGGCTGAATTGTAAAAACTTTCAGCGGTACTCACTGTTTTGGAGCTGGAACCTCTTTCTCTGTCTTTTTGGAATATAAGCGGCCGCTGTGACTCAGATTCTGTACTTTTCAAGATGGCGGCGCCCATCTACTTCCAGTGGTTCCGGCTGGTTTCTCCTTCCCCACTGCAACAGTAGGTAGGAACTTTGGTTCCACTGTAGTGGTCTGTAACCTGAGGTTCCTTGCTGTTGCTGGGCAGATTCTCTGCTTTCCCGCCTTCAAGTGAGCGGGGGTGGAACTAAGAGCAGTTGTGATGCAGCAGACAATTCACTGCAAACAGTCTCTAATGTCACTTTTGTTCTGCTAAAACAATGATCAATTCAATGTAAAAGTCTCTAATCACATTCACTGTCAGTACAGCAATTTCTATCACAAGTTCCATAAGTAACACAGTCTTTCCAAGATGGCTGCTTAACCCCACATGTGCTGGTGATAATTTCTGCAACAATAAAGTCTCTTTAGCAGGCACAGAGGTGTATTAATCCTGTTAGTGAACGCCAAATTATGTGCAACAGCCCGATGGGGATGAGGGAAAGTGCAGAGACCAATGTTGGGAGTTGTAGTACTCACGGTGGCTGTAGTCCTCTCACACTCCTGCGGAGCTGGCACAGTGAAGGAGGGGGATCTGCATATGTATGGGTGGTAGTTGTTGATTCCCCCTGGGGCACACCCTGTGGTGCTGTCTTCTGGTGGATGGGATATGGGGTGCCCTTGTTGTTAGTGGGTGCAGTGCAGATTAACACGCAGGAGACGGTGATGTAACTTGGTATAATAATAACTCACAGTTTCTTTACTGGAAGATTGCAGGCTGCAGCTTGGCTCCACATAGAAGTTATTATCCAGCTAGGGCAGGCGGGATGAGTCAGGCTGAGACAGTTTCCTATCTGCAAGCAGCAAAATGAACTTTCTTCTCTCTTGCTTTCCTTCTCTTTAAAGAGGCTCTGTCACCAGATTTTGCAGCCCCTATCTGCTATTGCAGCAGATCGGCGCTGCAATGTAGATTACAGTAACGTTTTTATTTTTAAAAAACGAGCATTTTTGGCCAAGTTATGACCATTTTCGTATTTATGCAAATGAGGCTTGCAAAAGTACAACTGGGCGTGTTGAAAAGTAAAAGTACAACTGGGCGTGTATTATGTGCGTACATCGGGGCGTGTTTACTACTATTACTAGCTGGGCGTTGTGTATAGAAGTGTCATCCACTTCTCTTCACAACGCCCAGCTTCTGGCAGTGCAGCACTGTGACGTCACTCACAGGTCCTGCATCGTGTCGGCACCAGAGGCTACAGATGATTCTGCAGCAGCATCGGCGTTTGCAGGTAAGTCGATGTAGCTACTTACCTGCAAATGCTGATGCTGCTGCAGAATCAAGTGTAGCCTCTGGTGCCGACACGATGCAGGACCTGTGAGTGACGTCACAGTGCTGCACTGCCAGAAGCTGGGCGTTGTGAAGAGAAGTGGATGACACTTCTATACACAACGCCCAGCTAGTAATAGTAGTAAACACGCCCCGATGTACGCACATAATACACGCCCAGTTGTACTTTTACTTTTCAACACGCCCAGTTGTACTTTTGCAAGCCTCATTTGCATAAATACGAAAATGGTCATAACTTGGCCAAAAATGCTCGTTTTTTAAAAATAAAAACGTTACTGTAATCTACATTGCAGCGCCTATCTGCTGCAATAGCAGATAGGGGCTGCAAAATCTGGTGACAGAGCCTCTTTAAGCAGGTTTGTTTCCCTGTATTAATTTCTAGTTCAGGCCAGAAGCTTTGTGAACTAAATATGCTGTGAGGCCCAGTATTATTTCAGCTCTCCTCACAGGCTGTCTTTCCTCGTTCCTCTCCTGGAACCGACTCCTCTACAACTTCCCCTGCAATGCCTCATGGGAACTGCCTCGGACCCTCCTCTCCAGCCACACCCTTTACAGGCTAGAAAAACAGGTTGAATGACAATTCTGCATCACTAGGTGGCAGCATAACACAACAAATCACATTATGTTCAATGCATTACAATGTAAACAATACTCCTCTTCGGTATAGTCAGGACACTACATTCATGTCCTCTTGGTCCTACATTCATCCTCCACAATTCCTCTCTATTCATCAATATTTGATGTAATACTTCTGTTGTTGCCCCGCTCTCTCTTTCTTCACATTCTACTAGCTCCACAATGTTATCCATCTGTTCTACTCTTTGACCTACTTCTTCTTCTTTTAAAACCACATTATGTTGTTCTGACTCTGTAAAAATGCAAATGATTAGTAATTAACCCTTACTTATGAATATATTGTATATTCTTTACTAATTAGGCTGGGTTCACACCTGCATCAGTGTTTTCGTTGGTCTGTTCCGTCAGAGGGGCAGAACAACAGAAATACCAGAAGGGTCGATGACCTTGTACGATGAACACCACAGGCAGCTGATGGAGCCCATTGACTATAATGGGTTCCATGGTTTTCCATCGGGAAACATGGCTGCTTTCATCTAGGAATAGCGCCACTCTTGTCCATAAATTGAGTCTGAAATTGCAGTTCAGCTCCATTTAAGTTAATGGCACTGAGCTGCAATACCAGACAGTAAAAAGAATTACCAGTACCGATCCTAAATATGATAAAATTTGGAGTATTTATATTATGTTGTCAGTAGATACTATGTAAAGATGTAACATAACTAGCAATACCTGGCTTTTCAACCACTACCTCCTCCAGTTCATGATGGTCCTGATGTTTTTTTTCTTCATTCTCCACCTAAAATGTGAAACATTAATTCTAATGAGATGTTCCATGACAATCAAAATCATAATTTTAGGGGAGAGCTACCAAAAATTCATCATCTGTAATATACTATGTGGGCTATTCAGAGAATTACAATTGGATTGTGAGGTCAGATCTTCACCAATTTGCACAAACCCCTCATGGATTAAATGTCAGTTTACTTGGAATTTTGGAGAATACATGTCACTAAGGTTTTCAAGCAGCACCAAGGAGATCCAGGTAATCTGTAGAGCAAGTCTGTGAGGTTCCAGCCCTAGGGACTACCTGAGAAATGGCCTTCTGATATATCTATATGGGTGTATGATGAAAATTATAGGGGTAACTTCAAGCACATGGACCCCAATGTTAAATCTATAACCAAGCCCCAAACTACCGTGAGCCATTTATGATACTGGTGTATTCTTATGTGGCAGAGGGAACTACTTGTTGTCACTGCTACCTCTGCACCCCCTATAGCTACGTCCCTTGTTAACTGGTTTCCGACCGCTGGCTGTGTTTTTTCGGCCAGCGGTAAGGGTCCTTAAAACCCGCGCCATAGACTTTTTACGGCTCAGGTTTTAACTTGCTGCCCGAGCGATTGGGCAGCTGAATGTCGGGTCTCTGGCTGTCAGTGACTGCCGGGGACCCTGAGGAGAGGATAGAAGCAGCTTTCCCTGCTTCTGTCTTCTCTGATCACTTGTACACAGCGCTCAATGAACGCTGTGTATAGGAATAGAGGCAGCGGCCGCACCGCGGTCTCTATTGGTCCCGGTGTTCATGTGACTGGTCACATGATCGCCGGCTGCCGTTAGTGGCAGACTGCTGCTGGGTCTTACTAGACCCAGCACAGCCCTATTAGTGACAATCGTCACTATGAGAGGGCTGATTTCCCCTGTAACTGGGGCTGCTGTGCAGCTCCAGTTACAGTGGAAAAGCATGGTGTAAAAGAAAGAAAAAATATATATAAAGTTCCCCAAAGGTCTTTTTTGACCATTGAGATACAGACCATAGTAATAAAAAAAATAAAAGTAAAGTGCAACATTTTTTTTATAATAAATACATATAAAATACCCAACCCAAAAAAAAAACTTACCCCCCCCCCCGCCAATCATTGTTGTAACGCTAGCGCTGACCCAATTACCCTAATATAGACATGTAATATATTAAAATTTACGGTAGACAATGGCGATCACAAATAAATGGTCTATTTTAGGGTAAAACTATGTTATTACCAAAAAGAAATAGCTGAAAACTAAAAAAAAAGCTTATCTTTTTACTATTATCTTCAAACTTTAAAAATAAAAATTCTAAAATAGCAAACAGGATGTGTATAAAAATGATAAAAAAAAGACGTCTTATGGTTCTATCCAACCCTTGTGAGTCACTTCCTCATGTCATGTCCATTCTGGAGACCTTTAGTAAGGTTTCTTATTACAAACTAAATGAAGGCAAATCTAAAATTATGAACATGGGACTACCGGCAAATGAGGTTCAAAAGTTGCAAAACTTATATTCCTGATGCGACTTTTTGATCACTTTTTATCACATTTTTTTAATTGTTTTTTAGTTGATTTTTTAGTGTTCATCGTGCGGGTTAAATAATGCAATAGCTTTATAGTTAGAGACTTTATGAACGCGGCAATACATAATATGTGCAACTTTATTTACTTTATTTATTTATTTTTAATAATAAAGCATTTTGTAAGGGGAAAAAGTGGGTTTTTCATTTTTTTTTTCACTTTATTTTTTTCATATTCACATTTTTTTATTGAGTTTTAATGCACACAGATACAGAACACAGTGGGGGGAAGGCCTCCATACACTAAAGGAAGACAACAAATAAGGCCAAAGCCCAAAACAAAAATGGTGCATCACATCCCAGTACAAAGGACATTATACAGCAGCAGCATTAATGAGCCTAAAAAAGAGGAGCACCGCATAAGGATGAAAAATAAAAATAACAGCTCAGACTCCTATATAACATAAGGTACAATGAGGTCAATGAATGCAATCAGAGGAAGTGAGGCACATTGCCCTAGACAGGGGAAGTGAAAGAATAGAAAAATTACCGAGAAGGGGAAGGGAAATGTAAGGGAAGGAGGAAAACATGGGGAGCCTGGACTCCAAATCCGGATTATCATGAACAAAAACAAAGAAGAGCAAGAACTGCAATACACATAGTTGGGGCATATTCGGACAAGCAAAATCCCAGGAAACTGCAAGGAACATCTCTTCAAAATAAGACACGTAGTAAGAAGGGGGGGTGTGTGACTCAAGTTACTGCAGTGAAATAGGAGGAAGAAGAAAGGAACATAATCCATTGAGACCATGTAGACATGTATCTTACAGAAGCAGCAGGGGAATGGGCCACCAGGTGGTCCATTCTCTGTATCAAGGCAACCTCTTGAAATCACTCATCTAACGTTGGGGGAACCGCCATTTTCCACCTACTCGGGATTACCGACTTTGCCGCTTGAAGGAGATGCCTAGTTAGGGAACCTTTATAAATGTGTAATGGCATAGGGAACATAAATAAAAGAGCTGCCTCAGACGAATTGGGAACAGAGACTCCAGTAACCTCTAATATTATTTTAAGTAACGCATCCCAAAAACTCCTCAACGAGGGGCAACTCGACCAAACATGAGACATGGAACCTCCCATAGCTCCACAACGCCAACAATTGTCAGGCACGGACAGATACTATTTATGAAGAGCAGCAGGAACCCAGTACCATCTAGCAACAATTTTGTAACTAGTTTCCTGGGCTCTGATGGCTATAGAGGCTTTTTGTGAAAGGGAGAAACACCGCTTCCATTGTGCATCAGTGAATGTCGTATGTAATTCTTTCTCCCAAGCCCTGCAGAAGGAAGGGAGGTGCTGGGATAGTTGTGAAAGGAGTAGTTTATATAATGTGGAGATAGAATGGGTAGGGGACGGGGTGGAAACACAAAAGTGTTCGAAGTCAGTAAGCGGCCGGTGAAGATGGGCGCGGGGATTAATAGCACCATAAAAATGCTTTAACCTGGAATATTCATCCGTGGGGAGTGGAGGGCGTATCAGCTGGGTAGACGGAGGCTAAAGGGAATAGAGAGGAATCGGAAAGGACCTGAGTAAAATACATAGGATTGGTGGACGCCCTGCCTAGGAAGGAGAGACGAGCTCTAAAAGCAGGAAAGGGTGGATTGTCAGTAATAGGGGTTAAAGGACCCAATGGGTCCATGAGCGAACCTCCCACCCCTGAAGACCGCAACGCCAAGAGAGTGTGGTAAACAACAAATGAGCCTTGAGTCGGTCCGTTCCCAGACAAGGTCCACTACAGGTTAGATATAGTATAAGGGCAGAGTTGTTGGGCTAAACGAACTCAAATTTTTGAGTCGCAATTGTGAAAACAATCCAGAACACGAGCGTGAGTCGACGCCAAGTAATAGAGACGACAGTTCGGCAGACCAACCCCACCCGCATCTCTGGATCGAGTAAGAATAGTTCCTTTTCAGACGGGGAGGACCCATTGGCCATATGAAGGATCCAAAGAATTGCTGGATACGCAACCAGTAAGACGATGGGATGGAGATGGGGATCGTCTGCAGGAGAAATAGTAATCTGGGAAGGAGAGACATTTTGATAATATTAATACTGCCAAACCAATAGAATTCCGTCTTATGCCAGGCATTTAGATCTGTGCGAAATTTGGCTAGTTGGGGAATGAAATTATTTGTAAACAGTTGTGTAAGTTCACTACTTATATGTGCACCCAAGTATGTTATACCACTAGAGGGCCAAGAAAAGGGGAAATTACTTTTGAGAAGCGACACTACCGGAGCCGGGAGAGAGACATTCAAACCCTCAGACTTGGAGAAGTTGATCTTGAAGTTAGACCATGTTCCAAAACAGGACAGCTCGGACATCAACGAGGGGGTTGAGACATGTGGGTCTGTGAGGTAAACCAATAAGTCATCAGCAAATGCAGAGCACTTATATTCCGTCCTTCCTATGGTAATGCCTTTAATATCCGGGCTGTTCCAAATGGAGGCCATGAGATGCTCCTTAACTAGGACATACATCAATGGGGATAGGGGGAAGCCCTGCCTGGTGCCATTATCAATAGTGATAGGCGCAGAGAGGGAGCCATTTATTTTTAATTGGGTGGAGGGAGAGCGATAAATTGCCATGATTTTAGCCAGGAGGGAAGGTCCTAGTCCTACATGTTGAAGGGTTTGGGAGGGGGCGGGCCATATTCTGTCAAACACCTTTTCGGCATCTAGGGATAGGATCATGAGTGGGATGTGCTGAATCTGGGCATGATGAATAATGTCACGAGGTGGGGTGTGGACCCACTGGGCCGTACCGCGTAGTGGGGTGGCAACTGGCCAAACAGGTATGGTACAGAGTCTATAGTCCAGAAAAGGGTACCTGAGGCAATGTAGACAGTAGCAAGGCAGGCTCGGCTGGGACCAGGCAGCAGGTAGACGTCATGCGTGGAGATGCAGCAAAACACGACAACAGCTCGGCACAGCAGTAGACCAGGATGGTACTGATAGCACGAGAAACAGGATACAGGATACAGGTACGGGGAACACTGGGAAGCTGGAAGACACTTAGGAGACCATTTTCAAGACAGACTAAGGGAAACAACAATAATGCTCAGGCGAGGATAAGAAGAGCGGTGACCCTCTTATAGTCCAGGAATTCATGAGTTGATGATGATGATGATTTTCAGGTGCACGCACTGGCCCTTTAAGCACGGGCACGAGCGCGCGCCTGCACCTTCCGGGAGAGAGGCTCGATACCCGGAAGTGAGTGACGGCGCCTCACAGGGGGACGACGCAGCACAGCAGCAGGACCTCCATGGCCGCGGTCGTCGAGGGGTAAGTTAGAACGACAGACCGTGGCCATAGACGTTACAAATAACATCTAAAGTTTTAAGGGTGTTGTCACGGGCCTCCCAACTGGGCACGAACCCCACTTGATCCGGGTGAACCATGGTAGGAAGGTATTTATTCAATTTATTGGAAAGCAATTTGGCATATATTTTGAGGTCAGCGTTGAGTAATGAGATGGGACGATAACTAAAGCAAAGTTGAGGGTCTTTGCCCGGTTTAGGGATAACAGCGAAGTGGAGCTAGGAGGAAACAGGTCCTCAGGGGAAATAGAATTAATAGCATGGAGCAGAAGTAACAGCAAACGGTCAACTAATGTTTTGTAAATCTTGGCAGTATATCCATCCGGACCAGAACTCTTCCCCCCGGGAAGGTCTGTTATAAGGATCTCTGGAGAGGTGAAGGCCATATCCAGTTTCTCAGCTACTCCCTGGACAAAGGTGTGAAGGGAGAGGAGAAAGAGTCCCGACCCGGTGGGGGTGAGTGGGTGGGAGGACGAAGGTTGTAGATAGAGATGAGCGAACTGGGACAACCGAACCCGGTTTTGGTCCGAACTTCCGGAAAAGTTCGGTTCGCAGCGAATCCGAACTTCACCGGGTTCGGCCGAACCCGTTTTGACCGAACCCGGTCAAAAATATTATACAAATCGGCAGCCACTTATCTCTATCAATCACTGATAGAGAAAAGAGGCTGCTGATTAAAAATAAAATAAAAAGCATTTCATACGTACCTGGTCGTTGTCTTGCGGACGAGTCCCTCTTCTTCCTCCAGTCCGACCTTCTTTTCTGACGCGGCAGCCTGTGATTGGCTGCAGAGGCCTTTGCAGCCTGTGATTGGCTGCAGAGGCCTCTGCAGCCCGTGATTGGCTGAAGCGCTCACATGGGCTGCATCGTCATCAAGGAATGTCGGGCCGGATGTCGCGAGGGACGCGTCACCAAGGCAACGGCCAGGAGACCGGACTGGAGGAAGCAGGGAGCTCCCGGTAAGTATGAACGTCTTTTTTTTTTTACAGGTACTCTATATTGTGATCGGTAGTCACTGTCCAGGGTGCTGAAACAGTTACTGCCGATCAGTTAACTCTTTCAGCACCCTGGAGAATGACTATTTACTGACGTCGCCTAGCAACGCTGCCGTAATGACGGGTGCATTACAAGGGTGGGAAGGTCCACTGTTTTTGGCCCTTCCGAGCCTCATAATACCAGCCTGCGGCCGCCCCAGAGCCCGACCATCACAACAGATAGTCGGGTACTGGATCGTACCTGGCTCTTCCCGGCATCCCTGGTGGTGGTGGGTACCGGGGTAATAATGGTGGTTAGTGTTAGCCTCTGCACCGGCTAACACTAAGCCTCGCCTTAGTAATGGATGTTGTCACTCAGACAGCGGCCATTACTAAAGTGGTAGTAATAAAATTTGAAAAGAAAAAGACAAAGATATAGATAAAATATTTTATTGAAATAAAGCACCCCCAACACAACCCTCATTAACCATTGAATTGTAGAAAAAAAAACGGTCATCGAAGTAGTCCTCGAAACCGACGTAGTCCAAACACCAAACCTGTAAAAAAATAAAAAAATGAAATAAAACATGTCATAGGCTTAGATTCACTTTCATGTGTGATACTGACTGTTATACCATGTATAGAAGCCTGCCGCGAAGTTGACTTAGATACAGGGCGCCAGCAGACAGTATCATACATGGCCATACATACATATATACAAACAAACATACATACATATATACAAGCATGCACATATATACATGCAAACATACACACATATATACATACATACATGCAAACTATCATACATACATGCATACACACACACATGAAAACATACATACATACATGCAAAGATACATACATACATATATACAAGCATGCACAAATATACATGCAAACATAAATACATGCAAACATACATACATACATGACAACATACATACATACATACATACATGCAAATATATACATGCAAATATACATACAAACATGCACATATATACATACATGCAAACATACATGCACATATATACATACATACATGACAACATACATACATACATGACAACATACATACATACATGCAAACATACATACATGCAAACATACATACATACATACATGCAAACATACATAAAATGCAAACATACAAACATACATTCATGCCAACATACATACATACATACATGCAAACATACACACATGCAAACATACATACATGCAAATATACATACAAACATGCAAACAAACATGCAAACATACATGCAAACATACATACATACATACATGACAACATACATACATACATACATGACAACATACATACATGCAAACATACATTCATGCAAACATACATACATGCAAACATACATGCAAACATACACACATGCAAACATACATACATGCAAATATATACATGCAAATATACATACAAACATGCACATATATACATACATACATGACAACATACATACATACATGCAAACATACATTCATGCAAACATACATACATGCAAACATACATACATACATACATACAAACATACATTCATGCAAACATACATACATGCAAATATATACATGCAAATATACATATATACATACATGCCAACATACATGCAAACATGCATGCACATATATACATACATATATACATGACAACATACATACATGCCAAAAAAAATAATAATCCGTTCATACTTACTTTCCTCCTGTCCGGCCTCTAGCGATGACGTTTCATCCATGTTTCATCCATGTCGACGCTGCAGCCTGTGATTGGCTGCAGAGGCGGTCACGTGGCATGAAGCGTCATCCTGACGTGCGTGACCGCCACTACAGCCTGTGATTGGCTGCAGCGGCGAAAGGGATGAAACGTCATCGCTGGAGGCCGGACAGGAGGAAAGTAAGTACGAATGTTTAATTTTTATTTTTTTATTACATTTCAATTGTATTTTCCGCGCGCCGAGCATGTACTGTCAAGGTTGCTGAAAGAGTTAGTGCAGCCCATTAACTCTATCAGCACCCTGGACAGTAGCATGCTCGGCGCACAGAAGTGACAGGTTCGGTCCGAACTAGTTTGGTCCGAATCGAACTTTTTTGTGAAATTCGGCGAACTAGCCGAACCGAACTTTTGAAAAGTTCGCTCATCTCTAGATGTAGAGATCAGAATAAAATTTATGAAAGCAATCCACTATCTCTGGGGTCATGTGAACAACATGGCCAGAAGGAGATTTAGTGTTTGGTATATGCGACTGGGCTATCCGAGCCTTTAAAGCTCTGGCGAACATACGTCCGCTTTTGTTACCAAATTCATAAAACTTACTACGACAGACTTGAAGGGCAGGCAACCTGTAACTCCCGCAAAATCGAAAGAGAAAGCGCATGCTTGTGAGCCAGTTCAAGAGAGCTAATATTTTGGAGAGCAGTTTTAAGGGAGTGAGCCGTCTCTCTTTTAAGGCATGCTCCGTGTTTTATGAGGACACCCCTGAGTACACACTGTACGATGGGAGACGTGTCATCATGGGCGTGATCAGATGTGAAATGCTCAACCGCTTGTAGCAGTTCACCATGGCATACCCCATCCAGGAGCAGGGACTCATTAAGTCTCCAAGTCCAAGGGCCCTTAGTGAGGAAAGGAAAATGTAAGGTACAATACACAGGGGCATAGTCGGACCAAGGGATACTGCCGATGGACGTAGAGACAACCCAGGGAAGGGCATGATGTTGAAGGAGGATGTAATCCAAGCGACTGTAGGTGCCATGTGGATGGGAATAATAACTATAATCCTTATCAGAGGGATGCTGAAGGCGCCAAGTATTACAAAGTTGAAGCTGTAAGAGAGCGCGTCTCACCCGCTTAATAGCACCATATGCAACACTAGAGCGACCAGTAGAGTTATCTACCATCGGATCCAAAGTAAGGTTAATGTCTCCGCACAACACAACAGTCCCCCGGACCACCGGAAGGGGATCATCTATGAGTTGAAGGAGGAAAGGTACCTGGACCTGGTTAGGAACATAAGCATTAATCACAGTGAATTCACGCCCACCGATATTAACCCCTTCAGGACTGAGCCTGTTTTGGCCTTCAGGACGAAGCCGATTTTTCAAATCTGACGTGTCAATATATGTGGTAATAACTCCGGAATGCTTTGACCTATCCAAGTGATTCTGAGATTGTTTTCTCGTGACATATTGTACTTTATGTTAGGGAAAAAATGTGGTCGATAAATTTAATATTTATTTGTAAAAAACACCAAGATTTAGAGAAAATTAGCATTTTTCCCAAATTTAAATGTATCTACTTGTAAAACAGATAGTAATACCACACAAAATTCTTACTAAATTACATTTCCCATATGTCTACTTTATGTTTGCATCGTTTTTTGAACATTCTTTCATTTTTCTAGGATGTTACAAGGCTTAGAACTTTAGCAACAATTTCTCATATTTTCAAGAAAATTTCAAAAGCCTATTTTTTCAGGGACCAGTTCAGTTCTTTAGTGGCTTTGAGGGCCTTATATATTAGAAAGTCCCCATAAATCACCCCATTTTGAAAACTGCACCCCTCAAAGTATCCAAAACAGCATTTAGAAAGTGTTTTAACCCTTTAGGCGTTTCACAGGAATTAAAGCAAAGTAGAGGTGAAATGTACAAATTTCATTTTTTATTTTTTTTTAAAACTCATTTGTAATCCATTTTTTCTGTACCACAGAAGGTTTTACCCAAGAAATGCAACTCAATATTTATTGCCCAGATTCTGCAGTTTTTAGAAATCTCCCACATGTGGCCCTAGTGCGGTAATGGACTGAAACACAGGCCTCAGAAGCAAAGGAGCACCTAGAGGATTTTGGGGCCTCCTTTTTTTTTGAATATATTTTAGGCACCATGTTAGGTTTGAATAGGTCTTGTGGTACCAAAACAGTAAAGACCCCCCAAAAGTGACCCCATTTTGGAAACTACACCCCTCAAGGAATTTATCTATGGGTATAGTTAGCATTTTGAACCCACAGTTTTTTTGCTAAATTTATTTGAATTAGTATGTGAAGATGAAAATCTACTTTTTTTCTGAAAAAAACATAGACATTTTTCATTTTTACAAGGAATAAAGTAGAAAAAACACCCCAACATATGTAAAGCAATTTCTTCCGATTATAGCAATACCCAATATGTGGTAATAAACTGCTGTTTGGACCCACAGCAGGGCTCAGAAGGGAAGGAGCGCCATTTGGATTTTGGATTTCTGATTTTGCTGGAATCGTTTTCAGTGCCGTGTCGGGTTTACAATGCACTGGAGGAACCAAAATAGTGGAAACCCCCCAAAAGTGACCCCATTTTGGAAACTACACCCCTCAAGGATTTTTTTTAGAGGTAAAGTTAGCATTTTGCCAAACAGTAGTTTTGCTGAATTCATTGGAATTAGTCTGTAAAGGTAAAAATCTACTTTTTTGCTGAAAAAACGTAGACATTTTTAATTTTTACAAGGAATAAAGGAGAAAAAGCACCCCAACATTTGTAAAACAATTTCTCCCGATTATGTAAATACGCCATATGTGGTAATAAACTGCTGTTTGGACCCACAGCAGGGGTTAGAAGGCAAGGAGCGCTATTTGGCTTTTGGAGTTCAAATTTAGCTGGAATAGTTTTTGGGTGTCATGTCGAATTTGCAAAGCCCCCGAGGGACCAAAACAGTGGACGCCCCCAAAAAGTAACCCCATTTGGGAAACTAAACCACTTGAGGAATTTATCTAGGGGTATAGTGAGCATTTAGACCCCACATGTCTTTTGCAGAATTTATTACAATTAGGCCGTGAAAATTAATATCAACATTATTTCCACTAAAATGTAGAATTTTTTCAATTTCACGAAGGATAAAGGAAAAAAAAGCACCCCAATATTTGTAAAGCAATTTCTCTCGTGTACGGCTATACCCCACATGTGGTCATAAATGCTTTTTCATTAGAAAGTAATTAACCCTTACCGGACTGATCCATGTTTTGCTTTTTCTTTTTAATTTTTCCCACCCCGCTTTCCGAGAGCCATAACTTTTTTTATTTTTCTGTCAATAGAGCGGTGTGAGGGCTTATTTTTTGCGGGACGAGCTGTAGTTTTTATTGGTACCATTTTTTGGTACATACAACTTTTTTAGCACTTTTTAGTAAATTTTTTGGTAGAGCCAAGGTGACCAAAAAACAGCGGATTTGCCGTTTTAAATTCTTTATTTTTCACGGCGTTCACCGTGCGAGTTAAATAATGATATATTGTAATAGTTTGGACTTTTATGGATGCAGCGATACCAATTTTGAGTATTTTTTAATTTTTTTACATTACTTTAGAGAAAAAAAATGTGAAAAGGTTGTTTTTTTGGACTTTAAATATTTATTTCATTTTTCCACTAATAATAACTATTTACTTTTGTTTTTACAAATTTTATTAATCCCCATAGGAGACTTGAACCAGCGATCATTAGATCACTGGTAGAATACACTGCAATACTAATGTATTGCAGTATATTGTCATTTTTACATGCTCCTGTAACAGCGCGATCGCTGTTTCTGTCCGTTAGTCCCGGGTGTCAGCTGTAATACACAGCTGACACCCACAGCGTATGGCACGGGCTCAGTGAGTCAGACGCTCCATACATCACCCCCCACACCACGACATGCTATTAAGTCCTGGTGCGCAAAAGGTTTCATGCACAGCGGATGGTGCAAAGTGAAAATTACAATTTTCGACTGATGTGCCATTTTAGTGCACTATATGTTGTGCCCAGTTTGTGCCACAAATACCACAAAAAAAATATTAACAGGGTTCTCTCGGGTATGGCGCTGCCATATCGGTGGACGTAAACGACTGTTTGGGCACGCTGTAGGGCTCAGAAGGGAGGGAGCGCCATTTGGCTTTTGGAGCACAGATTTAGCTTGGTAGTAGCTCTGGCATTTTGCTGGTATTTCAGTTTATAATGTGGGGTACATGTAGGCTGGGCAGAGTACATCAGGGGCATAATAAGAGGGTATAATAATGGGGTAAATAAATAAAAATCCGTAGATATGTGGCCAGTGTCGCACAGATAAATGGCGCCCGATCTTATCCGCTTTTGGAACACTGCACATTTTGCATCGCTATATTCTGGGAGATAGAACTTTTTTTATTTTCTCACCACCGGAGCCGTGTGAGGGCTTATTCTTTGCAGGACAATCTGTAGTTTTCGTTGGTACCATTTTGGGGTACATGCGATTTTTTTTTTTTATCACTTTTTATTCCATTTTTTCGTCAAGCAAGGTGACCAAAAACCATCAGTTCTGACAATGTTTTTTATTTCTTTTTTACGGCTTTCACCCTGGGCTATAAATGACCATTATACTTTATTCTGCGGGTCGATACGATTACGGCGATACCATATGTATATCGTTATTTTTACATTTTGCAGCGTTTGTGCAATAAAAGAACTTATTTATAAAAGAAACAATTTTTTGTGTCACCATATTCTGAGAGCCATAACTTTTTTATTTTTCAGTCAAAAAAGCTGTGTAAGGGCTTGTTTTTTGCGAGACGGGATGTAGTTTGTATTGGTACCATTTTGGCGTACATGCGACTTTTTGATCACTTTTTATTGTATATTTTGGGAGGGGTGGTGACCAAAAAATAGAGATTCTGGCATTGTTTTTCGTTTATTTTATGTGCGGTGTTTACCGTTTCGGGAAAAATAATATTATAGTTTTATAGATGGGGTTGTTCCGAACGCAGTGATACCAAATATGTGTAATTTTTTTTTACGTGTTCATTTTTTTCCTATAATAAAAGACTTATTATAGGAAAAAAAAGCAGTTCTTGTTTATGTCACTTATAACTTTTATTTTTACACTTTTTTTTAATATTTTTATTATTTTTTTTTACTTTCTTTACTTGTCCCACTAGGGGACACTTAGACTTGCAGCTCTGATCGTTGCTGGAATACATTACACTACCTACGTAGTGTAATGCATTCCAACTGTCATTGTGACGTGACAGTCACACTGACAGGAAGCCTACGACGACCTCCCTCCGGCTGGTCCTCATAGGCTTCTGTACATGGCAGCCCAGAAGCCATTGTCTGGCGTCCGGTTGCCAAGAGTACCATCGCCAGCCCCCGTGATTTCACGTGGGGGCTGCCGATCTCCGCTAAAATCCTTAGATGTGGCGATCGGAATCGACCGCCGCATCGAAGGGGTTAACTGCCGAAATCAGCGGCGATGGGCCGCTGATCAGCAACAGGGAATGCAGGGCAGACACCCTGCACAGTTAACTGTCAAAGCACAGACGTAACTGCACGTCGAGGTGTGCGAAGTTATTGCTCACCTCGACGTGCATTAACGTCAAGGTGCGGGAAGTGGTTAAAGAGGCTCTGTCACCAGATTTTGCAACCCCTATCTCCTATTGCAGCAGATCGGCGCTGCAATCTAGATAAGAGTAACGTTTTTATTTTTAAAAAACGAGAATTTTTGGCCAAGTTATGACCATTTTTATATTTATGCAAATGAGGCTTGCTAAAGTCCAACTGGGCGTGTTTAAAGTAAAAGTTCAACTGGGCGTGTATTGTGTTCGTTACATCTGGGCGTTTTTACTACTTTTACTAGCTGGGCGTTCTGACGAGAAGTATCATCCACTTCTCTTCAGAACGCCCAGCTTCTGGAAGTGCACAGAAACAGCGTGTTCTTGAGAGATCACGCTGTGACGTCACTTCCCCAGGTCCTGCATCGTGTCGGGCGAGCGAGGACACTTCGGCACCAGAGGCTACAGTTGATTCTGCAGCAGCATCGGCGTTTGCAGGTAAGTCGATGTAGCTACTTACCTGCAAACGCTGATGCTGCTGCAGAATCAACTGTAGCCTCTGGTGCCGATGTGGCCGACACGATGCAGGACCTGGGGCAGGAAGTGTGTGACATCACAGCGTGATCTCTCGAGAACACGCTGTGTGTCTGCACTGCCAGAAGCTGGGTGTTAACGAACAGAAGTGGATGATGCTGATTCGTCAGCATCATACACTCCCATTCCTAACGCCCAGCTAGTAAAAGAAGTAAAAACGCCCCGATGTACGCACATAATACACGCCCAGTTGGACTTTTACTTTAAACACGCCCAGTTGTACTTTTGCAAGCCTCATTTGCATAAATACAAAAATGGTCATAACTTGGCCAAAAATTCTCGTTTTTTAAAAATAAAAACGTTACTCTTATCTAGATTGCAGCGCCGATCTGCTGCAATAGCAGATAGGGGTTGCAAAATCTGGTGACAGAGCCTCTTTAAGTACTAGGATGATGTATCTAGCTTCGAAGTCTACAACAGAATTTACAACCTGAGGGGGGAGGTTTGTGGAGAGCTATGGCAACTCCACATGATCTGGAAAGGGGATTGTTATTGAAATGCCAATTTGTGTAAAATTTATGTTTAATGGTAGGGGAATGTCCTTCCTTGAAGTGTGTTTCCTGGAAGCATGCAATGTGTACCTTACGCTTGTGAAGATGGTGTAGGATTTGCGCCCTTCAGCACCTTCGCATTGAAGGAGGCTATAGTAAGGTCAGCCATGGATGCAGACTAAACGGCTTGCTGAGGTGTTCCGGAAGAAACAATAAAGGCAGGAGTCCAGGGTCACCATGAGGAGAAAAGGGGAAGGAGACAAGCTAGAAATAGAAAGCACAGCATGAGAGAAAAACGAAAACAAAGACAAAAATTCAAACAAAAAAGGCAGTAAGAAAACAACTGCCGTGCAAGCTAAGCGCAAAAATACGGAGGACCAAAGGCTCGGTCCAATACCTACAGGAGGAAGGTGACAGCTAGGCATGGCTGGCCTTAGATACGTTCGACCAGTGCGGTCGCATAGGGCGCCAGCCGCCACACTGCAAGAGGGGCGCCAGCGGGTGTGTGTATCCCCGCGCTGTTGCAACAACCAGCGGGTCAGGTGCCACTCGCTAACTGCACCCAGGGCCGACCTTAGGCAGTCGCCTTTCCGCCCGGGCGCTTCTTCACTTAGTGGTCGTCGCTACCGCTGTAGCGGCCATAGCGGCTGCTAGCGGCGACACCGGGCATGAGGGCGGTGGTGCCGCTAGCAGCTGCTGCGGCTGCTATAGAGGTAGCGACGGCACTATAGCAGAGCAGGGAGGTAATTCTCTGCTTTGCTATCTACTAGCGCCACTGTAGCTCCCTGAAGGTGCGGAATCCCCATGTGGCCGGGGATTCCGCTCCTGGAGCGGTCCTTGATATCTCTGTCCATATATGGATAGGGACATCAGAGGAAACTCCTGAAGTGGAATCCCTGTCCACAGCGTTGTCACTGTCCATATATGGGGGTTCTGCTCCTTCAGAGAGCTACAGTGGTGCTAGATATACTAGAAGGGGTGGGGATTTGCTATCTACAAGGGGGCTGTGTGGCACTACCTACAAAAAAGGACAACTGTGCAGGAGCACACAAAATACCTAGCTTTCCTGGCTATCAAATAAATGTGTGGAAATAAACTAAGATATAACTTTTATTTAATCGAGCTAAAAGGATTAATCCTTTTAGCTATACTAAATAAAAGTTATATCTTAGTTTATTTCCACACATTTATTTGATAGCTGGGAAAGCTGGGTATTTTATGCGCTCCTGCAGCAGTTATCCTTTTTTGAATGTTTATTGCCCGCCAGCTATCGGGGTCATTTCGTAGTCCTTGCACTACCTACCAGGGAACTGTGGGCTGTGTGGCACTACCAACCAGGGGGCTGTGGGGAACTACCAACCAGGGGGCTGTGGGCTGTGTGGCACTACCAACCAGGGGGCTGTGTGGCACTCCCTACAAGGCGGCTGTGTGGTGCATTCTACAGGGGGCTGTGTGGCGCACTCTACAGGGGGCTGTGTGGTGCTATCTACAAGGGGGCTGTGTGGCACTACCTACAAGGGGGCTGTGTGGCGCTACCTACAAGGGGGCTGTGTGGCGCTACCTACAAGGGGGCTGTCTGGCGCTACCAACAAGTGGGCTGTCTGGCGCTACCTACAAGGGGGCTGTCTGGCGCTGCCTACAAGGGGGCTGTGTGGCGCTACCCACAAGGGGGCTGTGTGGCGCTACCTACAAGGGGCTGTGTGGCACTACCTGCAGGGGGAATCTGTGAGTGGTGGGCTGATGGTCATTTTACTGTGAGTGGGGGGCTGATGGTCATTTTACTGTGAGTGGGGGGCTGATGGTCTTCAAGTGGTTTACGCCTCTAACCTCCAATTGAAATTAACAGGAGGTAGAAAATACCTGTGTCTCCCGTTTGGTGCTTTTTTTTCTGCGTATTTTGCATTTTCTTCAACGGCTTAAGAAAAAACACAAAAAAAAGGTCAAACAACGCTGTCAGTTCCTGAAGGAATTTTGAGGCACATTTTTCTTGCCTTGCAAAAAACGTGTGTGAACATACCCTATGAGTGTAGTGCTTGTTCTTAGCCATTTTCTGTCTTTCTCAAAACAATTTTGGTAGGGGTGCCCTGAGGAAATTTTATTTTTCCAGTGCTGCCTCGAGTCCGAAAAGGTTGGGAAACTCTGTACTAGGCTACAGGATCACGCCGTGGAGCAGCTCAGTTCGTCATGGGAACGGGCCTAGGTGAGTACAATTTTTGTTTATGTTTGGGGCACTGTCTACAAGGGGGAGGTGGGGGGCTGTATGGCACAATCTACAAAAAGGAGGTGGGGGATTATGGCACTGTCTTCAGGGAGGTTGTATGGCAAAATCTACAGGGGGGCACTATACTGTGTGGGGGCCACTAAGCGGACATTATACTGTTTAGGGGTACTACAGGTGGCATAATACTGTGGGCACAATTAGAGGACAAAATACTGTGTCTTTGAAGGGGTTGTAATATATTATTAAATATTATTATTATTATTATTATTATTATACTGTATGGGGACACTAAAGGGACATTATAATTTTTTAATGGGGCATCTTTTTTTAATGATGGGGTGGGGCGCCGAAAGATCATTTCGCACAGAGCGCCATCTATCCTAGGGCCGGCCCTGCAGCTACGCATAAGAGCTATCTGCACTCCCCAGCTTACAGAAGTATGAGTATGAACAGCTAACATTATGTACGCACTGTAAATAAAAGTGGGAGGAAGGCATTGTAAGGTATACTCAATACCCAATACTCAAAACAAAAGGCAAGCTAGATATCTAACAGCAAATAAGAAAAAAGGATAAATTCCAAGAGTTGATAAAACAATTACAGCTAACAAAATAAAATAAGACCCAGATTATACATGTCGGCGACAAGGCAACTCCGATCATCACACCGAACGGGCATTCTCCACAGGCGGTGTAGGATCACGTTCCTGCCTGCGTCTGGACCATCTGCTGGGCGACCCCCAGTGGTAGGCTAATGCACAGAGAGCGGGCGTCCTGCCCGAGATCCTCTGCCTGCAGAGGATAACAGCGAGGGTCACTACGGTAGTGAAACATGAGGACGGTCTAAGTCCCGCAAAAAAACAGGCAAGTCAGTCGGGGATCGTATAGTATAGTTACGACCATCTTGTCTGACCATCACGGCAAAAGGGAAGCCCCATCTGTAGATGATGCCTCGGCTCCGGAGTACCTCCAGAAGGAGTTTGAGAGCAGATCTTTGCGCAAGGGTATGTATAGACAGATCTGGCAAGATACGTATCTGCGTACCTTGATGAAGAATGATGGGCTGTTGTCAGATTTTTTGTAGAATAGAGTCCATGATGATGTAAAAGTGGATTCGGCAAATGACATCCCTTGGCCGCTGATCATCAATACTCAGTGGACGGAGGGCCCGATGTGCCCGATCAATTTCTGTATGAGTATTCGGCGGACGGCCCAATAAGTTATTGAAGATGGTAGACAGAGTAGAGAACAGATCAGACGCAGGAATGGATTCGGGTAATCCCCGAATACGTAAGTTGTTCCTCCGGTTACGATTCTCAATATCATTGAGATGTTGTTGCAAAATGAAAAATTGAGCCGAGTGCTGTTGTATAGTAGATTGAATATTTGCAATAGTAGCAGTGTCAGCGACCCTGTCTTGAGTAAGGGTGTCCACCCTCGTAGAAAGTGAGGAAAGTTCAGCACGGAACTTGGTGAACTCCAGCTTACATTGTTCCACAATCTGTTTGGCAAAAAAAGTCATATCAGCCCTAGTGGGTAACAATTGAGCAAGCTGACGGATATCTGAAGGAGTAGCTGGTCTGTTTTCACAGACAGACACAGATGAGGAGTCTTAAAGACTTAATCCGAGAACAGCCGGAATATAATCTGGAGCAGGAGCATAATCCGGGTCAAGATGAGTAGAGGAATTGAACAGAGATCCTTGGCTATGGGTGTGCAATACAGGCAAGACTGTGCGCACACAACTATCGTGTATAGGCTAGGGTGGAATTACCTTGCTCCTACAAATAAATCAACCAACACCGAATGAACCTTTAACGTGGGTTGACCAGGGGGTCAGCCACAGCTTTATTTACTATATTGTTATCCAATATTTTCACAATAAACAGATTACCGCTTATACCCTTATGCCAGCCGGCCTAAGGCAGGGCATGTAGGTCCCTTCTTATATAACAAAATACTGCCTGCTGTGACATGAGCTTTAAAAACGAACAAATTGCATCAAAACCACAAAGTTAACAAAATCCTTATTACAAACTTGGATACGATCAACAAAATGACCATTGAATGAGGTACGTTCCGTACAAAATATATATACCGAATTTCAAAGACAACTTGTAAAATGTGTATCAAAATTTATATTCCTTTGTTTTTTTTTATTATCTTAATTTTTTATAGTGTTTTTTTTTTTTGTATAACCAAAGTTTCTCATATCTGTTCAAACCATTTTTTTTTATTTTTTTTTTATAGGTGGTTCAACAAACAACTAGTGAGGGCGGGTGGGACAAGTAATGGCCGGAAGAGGAAGATGTCTGCCGGCCCTTGGCTTATAAAGCCCAGCAGGGGAGGGTGGGCAAGACCGCCCACCATACTGCCCGCAAAACGCCCACTGGGGCGGTTGCTTACTATCCATGTGAGGCCCACGCCCCACCCTGCCTAACTCGGACGGGATCTGGCCCTAGCCCAAAAATAGCCCTTTTTAACCCCTTTCCGTGCCACATAGTCATGGGCCCAGCGGCTAATAAGCCTGAGGGCCTCCAAGACTGTGCGCACACAACTATTGTGTATACGCTAGGGTGGATTTACCTTTCTCCTACAAATAAATCAACCAACACCAACTGAACCTTTAACGTGGGTTGACCAGGGGGTCGGCCACAGCTTTATTTACTATTTTGTTATCCAATATTTTCACAATAAACAGATTACCGCTTATACCCGTATGCCAGCCCACCTAAGGCAGGGCATGCAGGTCCCTTCTCATATAACAAAATACCGCCTGCTGTGACATGAGCTTTAAAAACGAACAAATTGCATCAAAACCACAAAGTTAACAAAATCCTTATTACAAACTTGGATACGATCAACAAAATGACCATTGAATGAGGTACGTTCCGTACAAAATATATATACCGAATTTCAAAGACAACTTGTAAAATGTGTATCAAAATTTATATTCCTTTGTTTTTTTTTATTATCTTAATTTTTTATAGTGTTTTTTTTTTTTGTATAACCAAAGTTTCTCATATCTGTTCAAACCATTTTTTTTTATTTTTTTTTTATAGGTGGTTCAACAAACAACTAGTGAGGGCGGGTGGGACAAGTAATGGCCGGAAGAGGAAGATGTCTGCCGGCCCTTGGCTTATAAAGCCCAGCAGGGGAGGGTGGGCAAGACCGCCCACCATACTGCCCGCAAAACGCCCACTGGGGCGGTTGCTTACTATCCATGTGAGGCCCACGCCCCACCCTGCCTAACTCGGACGGGATCTGGCCCTAGCCCAAAAATAGCCCTTTTTAACCCCTTTCCGTGCCACATAGTCATGGGCCCAGCGGCTAATAAGCCTGAGGGCCTCCAAGACTGTGCGCACACAACTATTGTGTATACGCTAGGGTGGATTTACCTTTCTCCTACAAATAAATCAACCAACACCAACTGAACCTTTAACGTGGGTTTTGTTATCCAATATTTTCACAATAAACAGATTACCGCTTATACCCGTATGCCAGCCCACCTAAGGCAGGGCATGCAGGTCCCTTCTCATATAACAAAATACCGCCACAAGGAGGATGCGCATTCTCAACTGCGCATACCTCCTCCCCCAGGACCCCCGGTCAGCCTGTACAAAGCCTCCTCCATCCCATCCTGGAGCCCTGACAAAAGATGTCCAACCCAATATCAGTGAGGTGCACCCCGTCCTGCAGCAGTAAACACCTATTATCCCCTTCTAACATCCTATGCCTAATAACTACACCACCCCCGGCTCTGACATACCTGGAGACCCTGGTGTTTAACAGGCGCCTCCCCCTCTCAATGACATTAAGATCACTTGCGCCTTGCCACTCCGCACGTGGAATCACCTCTGACCAAACCAGTACCAAGTGAGCGAAGAATGACGTGAACCTTTCTAAATCCTATCGAATCAATGCTATCAATTCCCCTAGACGGACAGAACAAAGGTCGTTGCCCCCAACATGGATCACTAGCACCGTTGGCGTTGCTTGCTGTCTGCTGATAGCCACCACCTCCGGCAGTACCTCCAGCCACCTCAGGCCACGAATTCCTCTCCAGTGAATATCAGCTCCCAACACGCCCAGTGAGAGACCGCCTGGACTTATAGAAGCCCGTCTTTCCACCCAAAAAACATATGAGTGGCCAAGGATCCATATTGCGGCCGAGAACCTGTAATCAGGAAACAACATTAATGCAAAACCAAATCCGGACGAATATAACCAGCAAAACATTCAGATCTCCAACGCCCAATGCGGCGGACCACTCCGTCGGGTAGGCCCAAACTCCTTCGGGGGAAAACCCGCCCTGGATAGAGTGGACCTAAAAACCGCAGAAAACTGGAACCTGGTGAGGGGTTTGCCATCTAAATGGGATAGGAATTGGAAACCGGACAAGCGAGCCTGGGAGTACTGAGCAATAGTTTGAACTAGGCAGGCCGGCCCGGGTACGGGTCGCAGGGATACCCAACAGCCTTTGCCAAAGACATCCGTCTTGGATTTCCGTATACGGAAACGGATGCTGGAGCTGGATAAGACAACATCGTCAACTAGTAGACCCCCGGGGCGGGTGGCTAACATGGCCACCAATTCGGAAATGCGTAGGGCACCGAAAAAGGCCAAAACAAAAGCTACTTTAAATAAAGAAACCTCAAACGGGGAAGAACAAACACCGGCTAAGAACAACCGGCCAAGAACGCAACTTAAAGGAAAAAGCCAGGCCGGTCAGCCTGCGCTGCGCAACTGCTCCCGAAACCCATCTCTCTAACAATTTTGATAAATAAGCCAATACATAAGTTCTGAGGGTAGCCTCATCAGGTCCCAGGGCCCGCTCGCAACAACATCCAGCCACTCGTTCCACGCCTTACCGTATGCCGCCCAAGTAGACGGGGCGAGAGACCACCTTACGAGAGGGACCAGTTGAGATCCAGCATCCTCCACAACGTATCCGGGCAGCTGGCCTCTGCCGTGTCTGCCTGCGTGCAAAGTGAACGGAAAACCTGCCAATTAAAACGTGACAAAGCATCAGCGACTTTATTTTAAACACCAGGAATGTGGCGAGCCCTAAATTGGATGTTGTGTTGCAGGCATCTTAACACAAGAAGCCGGATCAACACAACAACAGGGGGGGGGGAGAAGAAGTCAGGTGGTTAACAGCATGGACGACACTGGAATTATCAGACCAAAACACTACCGACGAATTAGCCAACACTCCCCCCCACAGTTCGATGGCAACTATAATGGGAAACTTTTCAAGCAGCGTCAAATTTTTACAGCAGCCGCGGTCACGCCAGGACTGAGGCCAGGGGGCAGCGCACCATGCACGGCCCAGTATGGCCCCGAAACCCGCGCAGCCTGCCGCAGCCGTAAACAATTGAATCTCGCTGTTGGACACCGACGGAGCCATCCAGCACGTGCCCCCGTTATGATCGGATACGAAATTCAACCACACCTGGAAATCACTCCTAAGAGCTGCCGTAATGCGCACGTAGTGCGTGGGGGACCGAACACCGGCCATGGCTAAGGATAAACGGCGTGAAAATATACGACCCATCGGCATCACTCTGCTCGCAAACACCAACAGACCCAATAACGATTGGACCTGCCGGAGCTGTAGCTTCTTTGCAACCATTGCCGCGGACAAGTGAGACCTTAGTTTAAAAACCTTATCCACTGGCAAACAGAACACCATTTCCACAGAATCTATCTCGATTCCTAGAAAAGATAACACCGTTGTCGGGCCTTCGGTTTTTTCCTCCGAGAGGGGAACGCCAAAATGGACAGCCAAACAACGGAAAGAGTCAAGTAAAAATTTACAACGCGTGGACGTGGAGGGCCCTATGAAAAGAAAATCGTCCAAGTAGTGTGTAGTGGTAGGACAACCCGTTAACTCCCTCAAAACCCACTCTAAGAAAGAACTAAAAACCTCAAAATAATAACAAGAAATGGAGCAACCCATGGGTAAACACATATCATAGTAAAATTGACCATCCACCTGGCAGCCAAGCAAATGGAAACAATCAGGGTGAACAGGTAACAAACGAAACGCGGATTCCACATCGGATTTAGCCATAAAGGCTCCCTGTCTGGCCTGGCGGACTAAATCGACCGCCTTATCAAACGAGACATACGGAACGGCAGACAGGTCCTTATCTATCCCGTCACTAACTGAAATTCCTTTTGGGTATGACAGGTGGAGTATTAAACGGAATTTACCAGGCTCGTTATTGGGAAATACGCCTAAGGGGGATACCCGCAGGTTGGGGAATGGCAATTCTGAAAAGGGGCCGGCCATCCGGCCCAGCTTCAACTCATTTCCCAACTTATCTCTGATTACCGCTGGGAATTCCCTCGTTGATTTCAAATTGCCCGACACCGAAGGTGCCGGGTTGGGAACAAAAGCGATAAAGAAGCCAAATGTGAAACCTGTTCTAAGCAGCACGGCTTCCCCCATCTTGGGGTACCGGTCTAGCCATGGTGACATCTCTAATACGCGTATTGGGGTCCTCAGCCCTGCTCGTATTATTTGGACGCGGGACCTGAGCGCTTCGACGGTTGCAACGTAAGGCTGGGTGGGCGGCACCACAGAAAGAGCACTCGTGTTTAAACTTACATGATGCATAGAATTTGCAATGGCCTTCGTTGAATAGCCAGCATGAGCCCGTACGCTTAACGGTGTGGGCCCCAACCCCAGGGAAAGAATCGCCAAACGCTGGCGGGGAAGGGGCTGCTGGCTGAAAGGGGCACTGGGACATCATGAGCCGTAACCAAACATCCGTGGCCTTGGTGCCCCAGCCTACGAAACTCTTCGTCGTAACGCCACCAAGCCGAACCCCCATGTGACTTATAAGCGTTAAAAACCGAGTCTAGGTATACAAAAAGCTGGAAGGATTTCTCGGGGGAATTCTGGGAGGCTACTCAACCTAATACTGCAAAAACTTGCAACCAATTATTAAAAGTTCTGGCCACCTTCGGCTTCGCCGGAACCCCCCTTTCAAAACGTCGTTCCTTGTCGACAGTCGCCGAATCCACTGATACCAAGGACCAAGGACCAAATATCAACGTAGTCATTTTGCGCTATTTTTTCCTGGTATCATCAGACAAGTGAGCACCAAGTGGGGGGATACCACAAAAATAAGTATCCCTGAAGGCGGGCAAGGAAGGGCCTGCCATAGACGTAGACGCCTCCACCAATGTTTTCCCAGCCTCAGCTTGCGAGGCCTGGGGGATAGGGGCAACTGGCCTGCCCACCAACAGGGACCGCAACACATTAACTATATCAACATCAGATGTAACCCCTGAGACAATCATACTCACCGTGACCAGATGCTGATGCCGGGACCAAGGCCATCGAAGGTGGCGGGGGAGGAACAGGTGCGGAAGATGCTACTGGTACTTCCACCATCCTTGAACTCATCGCCCGCCGACGGTTGGATGAGCGTGTGCTATGGCGACGTCCGTCATGGCTACCCCTTGGACTGCCGTTGCGAGACGACCCAGTGCGAGAGCTCGACTTCGCAAATTGACGACGACCTCCTGTGCCGCTGACGACGTCTGTGCGAATGTTGAGATGAGCGGCGTCTGGATGACCGCCGAGAACGGGAACGACGAGTCCGGTTGGTGCCCCTGGAGCTAACAGACGAAGTCCACTCAACGTTTTCCGTTAGCACATAACCTGGACCCAAAACCGAAGGAACGACCAGGGCAGTAACGGATGGATGCTGAGGCGATGGAGGTGGTGGTGCCTGTTGCCTCACCCTCGGCGGATCCTGTTCACATTGGAAAAAATCCTCCTCACTATCGCCCAGGAAACAATCATCCCCATCATTCAGCGGGGGAGGTGAAGTTTCATGCCACCCTCCGGCGACAGTACCTGGGGGGATGTGTTGCGGGGCCGCACCCCTTGTGCTGCTACGTGCGCCCATCCTGAGTGTTGATGGAAGGGGAGCCCCCCTTTGCAACCCCACCGAGCCCGACGCTGCCGTAGTACCTGGAGCTGCAGTGGAGGCAGATGTGCTCCTCGCGGTCGCTGGCCGAGGCCTAGCCCTTTCCAGACCGGTGGGAGACGTTAAGCCTGGAGACGGGGGGATCACGTCCTCATCCAGCCCACCTCGCGAGGGTTGCGTCGCGGCACAGGACTGCGCATGCGCGACCTGTCTGGCAGAATCGGGGAAGACTCGTTGGTTGCCGGAGGGGGAGAGCCGCACTGGCGGCCTGGAGTGGCACGCAGATTGCCAAGCAGGAAGTGGACACGGTAAGGAGGACTCCGGCGCCACAGTCTCGTTTAAGAGAGACTGCAGCCATAAAGAACCCTCGTCCTGAACACGAAGGCGGATGGACTCCTCAAGCTCTTGCCGGTTCATGATTGTAAACAGGTAAGTGTACTCACTGTGACACTGTATGTGACTGCGTACACGTAACGGCTGGAAGAGGAAGATGTCTGCCGGCCCTTGGCTTATAAAGCCCAGCCGGGAAGGGTGGGCAAGACCGCCCACCATACTGCCCGCAAAACGCTCACTGGGGCGGGTGCTTACTATCCATGTGAGGCCCACACCCCACCCTGCCTAACTCGGACGGGATCTGACCCTAGCCCAAAAATAGCCCTCTTTAACCCCTTTCCGTGCCACACAGTCATGGGCCCAACGGCTAATAAGCCTGAGGGCCTCCAAAGTCCAGTGGTGTGGGGGAGACCCCCGAGGCAGTGACGGTGTTATGGTCGACTGCATATTAGGGGGATTGCCACACGACGAGCCAGAAGACCATGAGGGCGAAACTCCTACCAGTGCAGGGCCTTGGGGAGGATGGAGGAGTTCTGGGGGCCTCTAGCCCTGAAGGCTCAACACCATACAAGGTGGCATGAGGCCCAGGACCTCTGTACTCACTCTGCCTCCTGGATGTAGCCTCCAGCTGTGCACCGGCAGATGAAGGAGGGAAGTCCGATGTACCACTTTTTTTTTTATCAACTTTATTAAACTCTTTTTTTACTTTTCTACTAGTCCCACTAGGGGACTTTACTATGCAATCTTCCGATCGCTTTTATAATGCACTGCAATACTTTTGTATTGCAGTGTATTACTGCCTGTCCGTTTAAAACAGACAGGCATCTGCTAGGCCATGCCTCTGGCATGACCTAGCAAGTAGCAGGCATACACTACAGGCAGACCTGGGGGCCTTTATTAGGCCCCCAGCTGCCATAGAAGACACGACACCGGGAGTTCTTATTGCCGGGTGCCAGTGCGATGAGAGAGGGAGCTCCCTCCCTCTCTCCCAAACCACTCAGAAGCGGCGCTCGCTATTGAGCACCGCATCTGAGGGGTTAAATGGGTGAGATCGATACTGATATCTGTCACGAAGCGGGTTAGTGGACCCACTAGGCCGTACTGCCGTAGCGGGAAGGCAGCTGGCCAAACAGCAGGACACCCCAGAAATACAATGTCCCGCACAAGGGTACCTGGATAGTCCAGACGGTGACCGAAGCTCTGGCACAGATGATATGGGTGCAGCAGATGGCGCCAAACGTGGCGGATGACACAGGAGCCGCAAGTTGCGCCAGACGTGGCGGATTCCTCCGGACGTGACAGATGACACAGGACGTGGCGGATTCCTCCGGACGTGGCAGATGACACAGGACGTGGCAGATGACACAGTACGTGGCAGATTCCTCTGGACGTGGCAGATGACACAGGACGTGGCAGATGACACAGGACGTGGCATGACTTGATACTAAGACAAAGCACGGGAAACAGGAACGGGGAACAAGGGACGGGTAACAACAGGAACGGGAAACACTAAGGGACCATTTGCAAGACAGACTGGGAAAACTAACAACGCTCAGGAAAGGATTAGAAGGCCAGGGGCCTTCTTATAGAGCAGGAAATCGTGTCAGTTGATGATGATGACGATTTCCTATTTGCGCGCGCTGGCCCTTTAAGGCCATAAGCGAGCGTGCGCGCGCACCCTACGGGACACAGCCGAACGGAGCGGAAGTGAGCGCTGGCGTCTCCTAGGAGGGAGATGGAAACCAGCGCTCACAGATCCATGGCTGCGGGCGTCGGGAGGTGAGTAAACCCGACGGCCCGCGGCCATGGACGCTACAATATCGATCTCACCCGTTAGAGCAGGGATGCCCCCAGCCCTCAGCCCTCAACTACCTCTGGTAGCTGAGAGCAGGGATATTTAACAGCTCCCTGCTCTGTTTATTTATTCTGATGCAGCGCCGTGAAAGGGCGTATGCATCAGAATAAAGCCCATTAGTGTCTGCTGTGAAAAGGCGTGTTGACAGTCACTAATGGGTTAAAGAGTGCTAAAGGTGGGAAAATCAAATAAAAAATCACCACCATTGCCATGCTGATAATTGGGAGCATTTTTTTTTTTAATTAACTTTTAATTTAATCCCCACAATATTCTGCATATTCCCAACCCCACCCCCCACCCTCCACATCCAAGAGGAAAAAAAACAACAGGACCCCCATCCCCTTCTCTACTTTACATCAGATCCAGACTACCCAAAGCTCCTCCCATTTATGTAGTTAGTTCAGCTTGTTAGCTTTTATTTTCTCAAGCATTCTGACTCTAAGAACAATATTTCTCCATTCAGAAATAGTGGGGGGGGGGGGGGGGGATTCTGTCATTTCCTTGCAATAACTAATTTAGCGAGCAATAAGACTCTCAAGATAAGCCGAATTTGCATTTGCGAGAACTCCGCCATTACCAAATCCTCAGTAAAATTCAGAAGTGCCAATTGAGCAGATTTCAAGCTCTCCCGATCTAGCTTAGACTTTCAATATCTTTAAAATTCAAAGACTAATAGCAGGGAATTCCCATACCATATGCCAAAGCTCCGCCACTCAGGGCCGCCGTCATGAATTTCTGGGCCTCATAGAGCCAAGGAGTCTGGGCGCCCCGCCATTACGGAGGGTTGGGCAACGAAAAGTGGTGCGCTCACGTTTGTACGTTATGCAAGTTACCTGATTTTGGAACGGATGTCAATTACACTGAACGAAACCATGGGTCAGGCACATGACCAGTTAATGTCCTAGATTTTGTTCAATTTAGACAAAATGTATCCCACCGTATGGCATATAATGGGATATGTGGCCCGGGGAATGGCCCAGGGGAAACTCCTGAAGTCACTGTCCATAAATGGAAAGTGACGTTAGTAGCTTTCCCAGAGCTGGAGTCCCCGTGCAGAGTTTCTACTAGCTCTCTGCCCAGGGACTCCGGCGCTGATCCTGATGTCGATATATGTACAGTGATGTCACGAGCTTCCCCAGGGCCAAAGTCCAATGGCAGAGCGATTGCGATTCTCTGCCTGGGGACTCCGGCACTGCGAAGAACCTCATATTACTGTCCATATAGTGTTGTCAGAAGCATTATACGTATTTTTCTCAGGATGGAATAGCAGAGTCTACTTCGCTATTCCATCCTTCAAAAAAAAGGTAAACCCCATTCACATGAGTTATATTGTAACTTGTAGCAAATTTTCAGTGCGCCATCCTCACCGAAAATAGGAGAGTTTTAGCCATGTGCCAATTTAAAAGCAAATAGTTTTTCTATTACTCTTCCAACGTACATGTATTTGTCTTGTTATTTGTTTTTTTTTGGGTCTTGTTTCCCTGTTTATCTATCTATCTATCTATCTATCTATCTATCTATCTATCTATCTATCTATCTATCTATGTTCAAAAAGAGGCAGCACTACAAAAAATTTAAATAAATCTAGTGGCTTCAGAAAGGCTCCAGTGGGCGGAGCTGAAACATCTATCTATCTATCTATCTATCTATCTATCTATCTATCTATCTATCTATCTGTCTGTCTGTCTGTCTGTCTGTCTGTCTGTCTGTCTGTCTGTCTGTCTGTCTGTCTGTCTGTCTGTCTGTCTATCTATCTATCTATCTATCTATCTATCTATCTATCTATCTACAGATTTTCAAAGGGATTTTAGTCTGGGCTCTGGCTGGGCGATTCCAAAACATTGATCATTCATTTGTTGATTTGGAGGTATGCTTTGGGTCGTTGTCATGCTGAAATGTGAAATTCCTCTTCATCTTCAGCTTTTTCGCAGAGGCCTGCATATTTTAAGCTAATATTGCCTGATATTTGGAACTGTTCATAATTCCCTCCACCTTGACTAAAGCCCCAGTTCCAGGTGCAGAAAAACAGCCCCAAAGTATAATGCTGCCTCCACCATGCTTCACTGTGGGTATGGTGTTCTTTTGGTGATGTGGAGTGTTTGCTTTGCGCCAAACATACCTTTTGGAATTATAGCCAAAAAGTTCAACCTTAGTCTCATCAGACCATAACACGTTTTCCCACATGCTTTTCGCAGACTTGATGTAGGTCTTTGCAAAACATAGCGGGGCTTGGATGTTTATCTTTGTTAGAAAAAGCTTCCGTCTTGCCACCCTACTCCACAGAATAGACATATGAAGAATACGGAAGACTGTTGTCACATGTACTACACAACCATTCCATGGCAGAAAGTCCTGCAGCTACTTTAATGTTGCTGTAGGCTTCTTGGTAGCCTCCCGGACCAATATTCGTCATGATGACCGTCTTCACTGTGTTCCATGGTATATCTAATACCTAGGAAATTCTTTGGTACCCTTCTCCTGACTGATGCCTTTCAACAATCAGATCCCTTTGATGTGTTCTAAGCTCTTTACGAACCATGGCTTTTGCTGTCATATGCAACAAAGAAAATGTCAGGAAAATACTAATAGAATAGCTGAACTTTATATGGTGTTACTCAGATTGCACTTTAAATAATGGCAGCTGTGTACTAACTACTATTTAACATGAGTTTAAATCTGATTGGCTAATTCTGAACACAACCACATTCCCAATTATAAGAGGGTCTTCACACTTATGCAACCGCATTACTGTAGTTTTGTTATTTTTATTTTTCCCCTCTAAATGATTTCAGTTTATTTTTCAATGAAATTGTACAGATTATGGGTCACATTAAAGGTGGAAAAAGTTCTGAAATGATTCACCTTGTACTGATTTTTTTGACATGACATAAACCTTGCATTTTAACAGTGGTGTGTAGACTTTATCTATCTATCTATCTATCTATCTATCTATCTATCTATCTGTCGTTTCAAATCAATTCAAATTCAAGCTTTATTGGCATGGCTAAATACACATTAGCTTTGCCAAAGCTATTAACCTCTTCACTCTCTGCGCCGCAGAGGGCTCGCTTCCCGCACCAGGACGTACAGTTGCGGAGTGGTTCCCGGTGCAAACTGTCCTAACGGACAGTGTCCAGGAACCCGGGAGGTCAGCTGTCCCCGACAGCTGGCACTCCAGTGTTGCCGGTCAGCAGACCATCGCCGCTGATTTTGGCAATTAACCCCATAAATGCGGCGACCGATTGCGATCGCCGCATTTAAGGGGTTTGAAGCACATTGGCAGCCCCCACAAAGTGATTGGTGGGGCTGCCGATGCTTGTCGTTGCAATTGGAGGCCAGACAATGACCTCCGGGTTGCCATGTACGGAAGCCTCAGAGTCATGTCACGTCACAATGACAGTTAGAATACATTACACTACGTAGGTAGTGTTATGTACTCTAGCAGCGATCAAAGCTGCAAGTTTATATGTCCCCTAGTGGGACAAGTAAAAAAAGTAATAAAAATAAAAAGTAAGAAAGATGTTTTTTTTAAAAAAAGTGTAAAAATAAAAGTTATAAATGCTTTCTTTCCTATAATAAGTCTTTTATTATAGTAAAAAAAATGAACACGTTAAAAAAAGTACACATATTTCGTATCGCCGCGTTTGTAACGACCCCAGCTATTAAACTGTAATATTATTTTTACCGCATGATGAAAACCCTCAAAAAAAAAATCTATAAAAAACTAAACCAGAATCGCTATTTTTTGGTCACCACCCCTCCCAAAATAGAGAATAAAAAGTGATCAAAACGTCGCATCTACCCGAAAATAGTAGCATTAAAAACTACAACCCGTCCCGCAAAAAACAAGCCCTTACACAGCTTTTTTGACAAAAAAATTAAAAAGTTATGGTTCTCAGAATATGGTGACAAAAAATAATTTATTTTACAAAAAAGTAATTTTATTGAGCAAACGCTGCAAAACATAAAAAAAATCTATATACATATGGTATCGCCGTAATCGTACCGACCCGCAAAATAAAGAAAAACTGTCATTTATAGCACATGGTGAACGCCGCAAAAAATAAACTAAAAAACATTGCCAGAATTGCTTGTTTTTGGTCATCCGGCTTGCAAATAAATTGAATAAAAAGTGATTAAAAATATTGCATGTACCCCAAAATGGTACCAATGAAAACTACAAATTGTCCCGCAACAAAAAAGCCTTCACATAGCTCCGGTGGTGAAAAAAAGTTCTGGCTCTCAGAATATGGCGATGCAAAATGTGCAGTGTGTTCCAAAATCTGATAAGTTCGGGCGCCATTTATCAGTGCGACACCGTCCACATATCTATGAATTATTATTTATTTACCGCATTATTATACCCTCTTATAATGCCCTGATGTTCTCCGCACAGATTACATACGCCCCCACATTATAAACTGAAATACCAGCAAAACCCCAAACAGAACTACTACCAAGCAAAATCTGCGCTCCAAAAGCAAAATGGCGCTCCCTCCCTTCTGACCCCTGCAGCGTGCCGAAACAGCAGTTTGCGCCCACATATATGGCATTGCCATACCCGAGAGAACCCGCTTAACGTTTTATGAGGTATTTGTCTTCAGTGGCACAAACTGTGCACAACATATTATGCACTAAAATGGCATACCAGTGGAAAATTGCAATATTCACACCATCCGCTGTGCATTAACCCCTTTGCGCACTATGACTTTTAATATCACGTCATGGTGTGTGGGTTGATGTATGGAGTGGGCTCATGTGCTGAGCCTGCTCCATACGCTGTGGGTGTCAACTGTGTATTACAGCTGACACCCAGGACTAACAGACAGGAACAGCGATCGTGCGGTTCCAGAAGCCTGTAAAAATAACAATATGCTGCAATACATTAGTATTGCAGTATATTGTACCAGCGATCCAATGATCGCTGGTTCAAGTCCCCTATGGGGACTAATAAAATGTGTAGAAGAATTAAAGTTATTAGTAGTAAGAAAGAAAAAAGTTTAAAGTTAAAAAAAAAACACCTTTTCCCATTTTTCTTCTAAAGAAATATAAAAAAAATAAAGAAAATTGGTATCCCTACGTCCGTGAAAGGCCGAACTATTACAATATACCATTATTTAACTCACACGGTGAACACCGTAAAAAACGTAAATAATTTAAACCGCCAAAATCGCTGTTTTTTTTTGTCACCTTATCTCTCAAAAAAAAGGTAATACAACTTTTTGATCACTTTTTATGTACCAAAAAATGGTACCAATAAAAACGACAGCTCGTTCTGCAAAAAATAGGACCTTCCACCGCTCAATCAAACGAAAAATAAAAAAGTTGTGGAATGTGATGTAACAAAACAATTTTTACTTTAACAAATAGATTTTTCTTTGTAAAAGTAGTATAATATTTAAAAAAAAACGATATAAATTTGGTATCACCGTAATTGTATTGAGCCGCAGAGTAAAGTAAAATTTTCTTTTTTACCGCACGGCGAAAGCTGTAAAAACGAAAATCCCAAAACATGGAATCAGATTTTTTTCCTATATCAGCCCGCAAATAATTTTTTTGCCGTTTCCCAGTACATTTTATAAAAATGATATATTTTTTGAAAAAAATATATATGTCAAAAACTGGATGTTTGGACAGCGCTACTCAATTTGAAGAATAAGCAGAGTGATGCTGATAAGCAGGTTTATTGTACAAAAAAGAATGGGCAACACGTTTCAATGCAGAACATGCGTCTTCGTCAAGCCGAAAATAAGTAAAAAACAAGCAAGACATACATCTTAAATACACATGTGGATGAGGGGGAGGGGATAAGAGGCAAAAAACCGCCAAACAAGAAACAATCAGGTACATAGATAAAAGCAGATGTGACTGACGTCATCAGGTAAACAGTCACAGTTGTAATAAACATGAGGTACATAAAAAAGGTATTAGGGACTGAATGTACAGGTACGGAGTGGGCGCACAATCGTACAATGCAGATCGGAGTGATAAAAACAAAGAATGTAAAAATATAAAACCATAGCGGAAACTAAATGACTTTGCATTTTAAAAACATGATAAGAAACATGATAAAGAAGAGCTTACCAGTATTCAGATGGGTAAGGGTGGACATGGAGGAGACAGTAACTACGGCACAGTCAGCGATAAGGCTGAAGCAAAGTGAAAGTAAAGAAACCGCCCGCCGGCGTCAGCGTAGTCCAGGCAACCAGAAAAAATACGGTGGCCGTAAGGGGGAAAAAAGATAGCGAAAGCAAAATGATGCCGGAGAGAAGGGAGATGCATGTACAAGGAGACATGGAAAATGTAAGTGAGGAGAACAGTTTCTTTTGGCAATGTTACTTGAAAAAATATATATTAACAGGAGGTAAGGAAATGTGAAAAATAATATATTGTTTGTCGGAGAGGGAGGGAAATGAATGTAGAGGAAACAAGGAGATGTAAATGCAGAAATATTTGAAGAGGTAGGTGTGGTTAACCCCTTCCCGCTCCTGGACGTACTATTAGGTCATAGTAACCATAGCGTTCGCGCTCCATGACCTAATAGTACGTCTCGGGAGTAACGGCCATTTTGGCCGTCCTCCCGACACATACAGGAGCTGTGACAGCTGCTGTCTCGTACAGCAGCTGTCTCAGCTCCTACAGCGGGGACCGATCGCTGTGTCCCCACTGATTAACCCCTGAAAAGCCGTGTTCAATAGCGATCACAGCTTTTTAGGGGTTAAGCTGCCATCGTCGGCCTGCTACACGATAGCGGCCGGCGATGGTGACTATGGCAACCGGACACCAAACAATGCTGTCCGGCTATGCCATCGACGGAAGCCTAGTGGGTCCTGACAAAGTCAGGACCCACTATGCTTGCTGTCAGTGAGTAGCTGACAGCTCTGATACACTGCACTACGCATGTAGTGCAGTGTATTAGAATAGCGATCAGGGCCTCCTGCCCTCAAGTCCCCTAGTGGGACAAAGTAATAAAGTTAAAAAGATGTGTAAAAATAAGAAAATAAAAGATTTAAAAGTAATAAAAGTAAAAATTCCCCCTTTTCCCTTATCAGTCCTTTATTATTAATAAAAATATATAAACAAACAAATAAACTATACATAATTGGTATCGTCGCATCCGTAACGGCCTGACCTACAAAATTATTTCGTTATTTATCGCCGTAAAAGAAAATAATAATAAACCGTACCAGAATCACAATTGTTTGGTCACTTCACCTCCCAAAAAATTGAATAAAAAGAGATCAAAAAGTTGCATTGCACCTAAAAATGGTGCTGATCGAAACTACAATTCGTTACGCAAAAAATAAGTCCTCGCACGGCTTTATTAATGGAAAAATAAAAAAGTTCTGGCTCTTAGAATATGGTAACACAAAAAGTGAATGATTTTGTAATGACGGGGTAAGGAAACAGACAAGTGAGCCCTAATCTACCCGCCACTCAGTCCCTGCCTACTTGCAACGACCCGCCCTAGGCGACGGAGTACAACTGGGTGACCGTCCCTACGCTCAATAAGTGCCCGACAGACAAACAGACAAGGGTACACAGAAGCAAGGGAAAAGGGGCAGTTGCCCACAGCAACACCGCGAGCAACAAGAGTGGTGAACGAGCCGAGTCAAACCAGGAGTGTACGAGGTACCAAACGCAGAGCAGGAGAGTAGTGAACAAGCCGAGTCAAAAAAGGAGTATACAAGGTACCAAACGCAGAGCAGGAGAGTAGTCAGCAAGCCAGGGTCGATATGAAGCAGGGTCAAATGGTTAAAGAAGCTGCAGCAGGGCCAGGAAACAAAACAAGAATCACAAGCAAGGAGGAACAGGAAAGGCAGGTATAAATAGACAGAGGGCGGGAGCTAGCTCCATCTGGCCAGGCTGTGATAGGCTCTCCCACTCCTAAGCCTGCCATCCTGAGTGGTGGAAGATGGAGTCAGTCTCACAGACATAGGAGCAGGTGCAGGCTGATTACCTATGGGCGTGGATACAGACGCTGTGCCTGGCAGATCCTTAACAGATTTTTTACAAAACTTATTTTATTGTGCAAACGCCATAAGACATAAAAAAAAACTAGAAACATATGGTATCGCCATAATCGTATCGCCCAGTAGAATAAAGTGAATATGTGATTTATAGCGCACGGTGAATGCTGTAAAAAAAATCAAATAAAAAAACAATAGTAGAATTGCTGTTTTTTAGTCACCATGCCACCTAAAAATTGAATAAAAACGAATCAAAAAGCCGCATGCACCCCAAGAAAACTACAATGAATTCCTCAAGTGGTCTAGTTTCCAAAATGGGGTCACTTTTGGGGGGTTTCCACTGTTTTGGCACCACAATAAAAAAGAGGCCGCAAAATCCACTAGGTGCTCCTTTGCTTCTGAGGCCGGTGCTTCAGTCCATTACCGCACTAGGGCCACATGTGGAATATTTCTCAAAACTGCAGAATCTGGGCAATAAGTATTAAGTTGCGTTTCTCTGCTAAAACTTTTTGTGTTATAAAAAAAATAGTATAAAGAGGTTTTTCTGACAAAAAAAAAATTTAAATTTCACCTCTACTTTGCTCTAAATTTTTGTGAAACACCTAAAGGGTTCATAAACTTTCTAAATGCTGTTGTGAATACTTTGGGGGGTCTAGTTTCTAAAATGGGGTTTTTGATAGGGGTTTCTAATATATGGGCCCCTCAAAGCAACTTCAGAACTGAACTGTAACCTAAAAAAATAAATAAATTAGGCAATACTTCGCTTCTTACATTATACTGATAATGAGCCGTGCCCACCCCGAGATGACCCCAGTTTTGACCGTTTCTATAAACGGAGACCCCTAGCAGACCATTTTAGTGCCCGGTTTTTCCAAGCATACACCCCCGAGAAGTGTATTTCTATTGATGAGTACTTGGTACATTTTAAAGGGAGGGTTCAATTCCGCGAGTACCTGCCGGGTAAGAGGGCAAGGTATGGCGTGAAGATGTATAAGCTGTGCGAGAGTGCATCAGGGTATACCTACAAATTTAGGATATATGAAGGGAAGGACAGCAGTATTCAGCCCCCAGAATGCCCCCCCTTACTCGGAGTTAATGCAAAAATTGTGTGGGATTTGGTGCACCCACTGCTGGACCAGGGTCACCACCTCTACCTGGATAATTTTTATACCAGCGTCCCACTCTTCAACTGCCTCGCTTCCAGTCCTGCGGCATGCGGCACTGCTAGAAGAAATCTGAGAGGCCTCCCTAAGACTCTGCTTGGGCAAACAAGAAGGGGTGAGAGCAGGGCACTATCTAGCAGCAACATATTGTGTGTCAAGTACAAGAGAGATGTCCTTGTATTGACAACAATACATGGCCACACCAGTACCCATGTACCAGTACGAGGTACCAGTACAGAGACCCCCAAACCAGACTGCATCCTGGACTACAATAGGTACATGGGAGGGGTGGACTTGTCAGATCAAGTCCTGAAGCCCTACAGCGCCATGCGGTTTGGTATAAGAAGCTGGCCGTGCACATCATACCGATGGCATTGTACAATGCGTACGTGCTACGTCGATGTGCAGGCCAGACGGGAACTTTCCTGGAATTTCAAGAGGTGATTATCAAGAACCTAATCTTTAGGGACCAAGAAGGGGGAGGGCACCCAGTACTTCTGGAAGTGAGGCCACATACATCGTACCAGGGCAACACTTTCCAGGAGAAGTTCCCCAAACTGGCAAGAAGGGAAAAAGTCAAAAGAGGTGCAAAGTCTGCTATAAGAGGGGGATAAGGGAGGACACAATATATCAATGTGACACGTGTCCCGAAAAACCAGAGCTCTGTATGAAAGAGTGTTTTAAAATTTATCATACATCCCTTGGTTTATAATTTACCCCCAATTTTACTTACCCTGATGTACTCCGCACAGCTTATCCCCCCTCGTCTTTCCCCTCTGGGCCCTGCTGTGTGCCCAGGCAGCTGATAACAGCCACATGTAGGGTATTGCCGTACCCAGGAGAACCCACATTACAGTTTATGTGGTGTATGTCTCCGGTCAAAATGCTCACTACACCTCTAGATGAATGCCTTAAGGGTGTAGTTTTTAAAACGGGGTCACTTCTTGCGGGTTTCAACAGTGATGGTACCTCAGGGGATTCTGCATACATGACTTGGCACCAGAAAATCCCCAGTAGGCCAAATGGTGGACCTTTCCTTCTGAGCCCTCCCATAGGCCCAAACTGCAGTTTATCACCACAAATGGGGTATTGCGGCACTCAGATCAAATTGCGCAACAGAATGGGGTATTTTGTTTCTTGTGAAAATAAGACATTTTCAGCCAAAACTACATATTATTGGAAAAAATTAATTTTGTTTTAATTCCCAGCACAATTCAAATAAGTACTGTGAAAAAACTATGGGGTCAAAATGGTCACAACACCCATAAATGAATTCCTTAAGGGGTGTAGTCTCCAAAATGGGGTCACTTCTGGTTGGTTTCCATTGCTTTGCTACCTCTGGGGCTCTGCAAATGCGACATGGCACCCGAAAACCAATCCAGCAAAATCTGGACTCCAAAGAACAAATAGCTCTCCTTCCCTTCTGAGGCCTCCCATGGGCCCAAACAGCAGTTTATCACCACAAATGGGGTATTGCCACACTCAGGACAAATTGGGCAACAAAATGGAGTATTTTATTTCTTGTGAAAATAAGAATTTTTGAGCTAAAATGACATATTATTGAAAAAATAAAATGTTTTTAAATTCCCAGCCCAATTCACATAAGTTCTGTAAAGAAACTATGGGGCCTAAATAATCAAATTAGCCATAAATGGATTCCTTGAGGGGTGTAGTTTCCAAAATGGGGTCACTTCTAGTGGGTTTCCATTGCTTTGATACCTCTGGGGCTCTGCAAATGCGACATGGCACCCGCAAACCAATCCAGCAAAATCTGCACTCCAAAGAACACACAGCGCTTCTTCCCTTCTGAGGCTTCCCATGGGCCCAAACGGCAGTTTATCGCCACAAATGGGGTATTGCTGCACTCAGGAGAAATTGGGAAACAAAATTGGGTGTTTTGTTCCCTGTGAAAATAAGAAATTTTGATAAAAAATGCCATCTTATTGGAAAAAATGTCATTTTTTTTTTATTTCACAGCCCAATTCAAATAGGTGCTGTGAAAAAACTGTGCGGTCAAAATTGTAACAACAACCATATTTGAATTCCTTGAGGGGTGTAGTTTCCAAAATGGGGTCACTATTGGGGGATTCCTACTGTTTTGGTGTTTTGGCACCTGAACACCTTTTCAAACCTGGCATGCTGCCTAAAATATATTCTAATAAAAAAAGAGGCCTCAAAATTCACTAGGTGCTTCCTTGCTTCTAGGGCTTGTGTTTTATTCCACGAGCGCAGTAGAACCACATGTAGGACATTTCTAAAAACTGCAGAATCTGGACAATACATATTTAGTAGTGTTTCTCTGGTAAAACCTTCTGTGTTACAGAAAAAAAATTGAATAAAATTGAAATTCAGCAAGAAAAATGAAATTTGCAAATTTCACCACTTTGCTTTAATTCCTGTGAAATGCCTGAAGGGTTAAAAAACTTTCTAAATGCTGTTTTGAATACTTTGAGGGGTCTAGTTTTTAAAATGGGGTGTTTTATCAGGGTTTCTAATACATAGGCCCCTCAAAGCCACTTCAGAACTGAAGAGGTACCTTAAAAAAAAGGCTTTTGAAATTTTCTTAAAAATATGAGAAATTGCTGTTTATGTTCTAAGCCTTGTAACGTCCAAGAAAAATAAAAAAAGTTCAAAAAAACGATGCCAATCTAAAGTAGACATATGGGAAATGTGAACTAGTAACTATTTTGGGTGGTATAACCGTCTGTTTTACAAGCAGATGCATTTAAATTCTGAAAAATTCTATTTTTTAAAAATGTTCTCTCAATTTTGCATTTTTTCACCAATAAACACTGAATATATCGACCAAATTTTACCACGAACATGAAGCCCAATGTGTCACGAGAAAACAGTCTCAGAATCGCTTGGATAGGTTTAAGCATTCCGACGTTATTACCACATAAAGTGTTAGGGATCTGCCAGGTACTACGTCTAGGTATACTCCTGGGATTAATCAATCCACACCTGAGGCCAGACCTGTTAGACTGACACCGTCTCCCACCAACCAGGGTGGCAGGCTCAGGAGTAGGAGAGCCTATCGCGGCCTGGTCAGTCTGAGTTAGCTCCGCCCCCTGTCCTTTATTACCTGCCGTGTTCTCTTCCTCAGTGCTTGTAATTCTTCTGGATTCCTGGCCCCACTGCTGCTTGCTCCAGCCTGCTTCTGCCTTGCTGCAGTTCCGCTTAACCTGCTTCGCTTTGCCCCTGGCTTGCTTCCTTCTCCGTGCTCAAGTTGGTATTCTCCACTTCATCCTGGTCCTGACTATTCGTTCACCGCTCCGTTTCCTCGCGGCGTTCCGTGTGCTACTGCCCCTTCCCTTGCGTGTTCCCTGTTTGTTTTCCCGTGCACTTAGACAGCGTAGGGACCGCCGCCCAGTTGTACCCCGTCGCCTAGGGCGGGTCGTTGCAAGTAGGCAGGGACAGGGCGGTGGGTAGATTAGGGCTCACTTTCCCTTCACCTCCTTCCTGCCATTACATAATTACAAGCCCATACCTAGTCTACCATTCTCCTACGCTGACGCTATCATGGACCCCCTTGAGACCCTGACCCAGCAGATGCAGGGCCTCTCCCTACAGGTCCAGGCCCTGGCCCAGAGGGTCAACCAGGGTGACTCTGCCTTAGTAGTACCCCTTACCTCACCTCTAGAACCCGACCTCAAGTTACCTGACCGGTTCTCAGGGGACCGTAAGACGTTTCTCTCCTTCCGGGAGAGTTGCAGACTGTATTTCCGCCTAAAACCCCACTCCTCAGGTTCCGAGAACCAGCGGGTGGGTATCATCATATCCCGACTCCAGGAAGGGCCCCAAGAGTGGGCCTTCTCCTTGGCTCCTGACGCCCCTGAACTTTCCTCTGTTGATCGTTTTTTCTCTGCCCTCGGACTCATTTACGACGAGACTGACAGGACTGCTTTAGCCGAGAGTCAGCTGGTGACCTTACGTCAGGGTAGGAGACCGGTTGAGGAATACTGTTCTGATTTTAGAAAGTGGTGCGTAGCTTCTCGGTGGAACGATCCGGCCCTAAGGTGCCAGTTTAGGTTAGGATTATCTGACGCCCTGAAGGATCTGCTGGTTAGCTACCCCTCTTCTGACTCCCTTGACCAGGTTATGGCCCTAGCAGTACGACTTGACCGACGTCTCAGGGAACGTCAGCTTGAACGTTTCAATGTGCTCCCCTCTGACTTTTTTGCGATCCCCCCCGAGGTCCCGTCCCCTCGCCCCTCCACGGAGGACTCGGAGGTACCTATGCAACTCGGGGCCTCCATGTCCCCTCGACAACGTAGGGAGTTTCGCAGAATAAATGGTCTCTGCTTCTACTGTGGGGACGACAAGCATCTACTGAACACCTGTCCCAGGCGCAAGAATAAAAAGCCGGAAAACTTCCGCGCCTAAGTGATCATCGGGGAGGTCACTTGGGCGCACAGGTATTTCCCGTTAATGTGAAACGCAATAAAATTTTGCTTGCCTTTCAGGTCTCGTTTGCTGGCCGGTCTGCCACGGGCAGTGCTTTCGTGGATTCTGGCTCATCTGCTAATATCATGTCCGTGGAATTTGTCTCTAAAGATGCCTTTTATTGATTTGCCTTATCCTGTCCCTGTAGTGGGTATCGACTCAACTCCCCTTGCTAATGGTTATTTTACTCAGCATACTCCTGTTTTTGAACTCCTTGTTGGCTCCATGCATTTGGAGCAGTGCTCTGTACTGGTGATGCAGGGATTATCGTCTGATCTGGTATTAGGTCTTCCCTGGTTGCAGTTGCATAATCCCACGTTTGATTGGAATACTGGGGATCTCACCAAATGGGGTAGTGAATGTCTTATGTCATGTCTTTCTGTTAACTCTATTTCTCCCCGGGAGGAGGTAAACACGCTTCCTGAGTTTGTTCAGGACTTCGCCGATGTGTTTTCTAAGGAGGCCTCCGAGGTGTTGCCCCCCCATAGAGATTACGATTGCGCCATCGATTTGGTGCCTGGTGCCAAGCTTCCTAAGGGTAGGATATTTAATCTTTCATGTCCTGAACGTGAAGCTATGAGGGTGTATATCCAAGAATGCCTGGCCAAGGGTTTCATTCGCCCCTCGACTTCTCCTGTAGGTGCTGGCTTCTTCTTCGTGGGGAAGAAGGATGGTGGTCTTAGGCCGTGCATTGATTATCGTAACCTGAATAAGGTCACCGTAAGGAACCAGTACCCACTTCCTTTGATTCCGGATCTTTTTAATCAGGTTCAGGGAGCCCAATGGTTTTCTAAGTTCGATCTACGGGGGGCATATAACCTTATCCGCTTCAAAGAGGGGGATGAGTGGAAAACTGCGTTCAACACACCCGAGGGTCATTTCGAATACCTGGTCATGCCCTTTGGGTTGTGTAATGCCCCTGCTGTCTTCCAGAATTTTATTAATGAAATCCTGAGAGATTACCTGGGTAATTTTCTTGTTGTGTACCTTGATGACATACTGGTGTTTTCCAAGGACTGGTCCTCCCACGTGGAGCATGTCAGGAAGGTGCTCCAGGTCCTTCGGGAGAATAATCTGTTTGCTAAGACTGAAAAATGTGTCTTTGGGGTACAGGAGATACCATTTTTAGGGCAAATCCTCACTCCTCATGAATTCCGCATGGACCCTGCCAAGGTTCAGGCTGTGGCGGAATGGGTCCAACCTGCCTCCCTTAAGGCGTTACAGTGTTTTTTAGGGTTCGCCGACTATTACAGGAGATTTATTGCCAACTTCTCGGTCGTCGCTAAGCCTCTTACGGACCTTACTCGCAAGGGTGCTGATGTCCTCCATTGGCCCCCTGAGGCCGTCCAGGCCTTTGAGACCCTCAAGAAGTGCTTTATCTCGGCCCCCGTGCTGATTCAGCCCAACCAAGAGGAGCCATTTATTGTGGAGGTTGACGCATCCGAGGTGGGAGTGGGGGCCGTCTTGTCCCAGGGTACCAGCTCCCTCACCCATCTCCGCCCCTGTGCTTACTTCTCTAGGAAGTTTTCGCCCACGGAGAGTAACTATGATATTGGCAACCGCGAACTTCTAGCCATTAAATGGGCTTTTGAAGAGTGGCAGCACTTCCTGGAGGGGGCCAGACACCAGGTAACGGTCCTTACGGATCACAAGAATCTGGTTTTCCTAGAATCGGCCCGGAGGCTTAATCCTAGACAAGCTCGGTGGGCACTATTCTTTACCAGATTTAATTTCTTGGTTACCTATAGGGCTGGGTCCAAGAATATTAAGGCTGATGCTCTGTCACGTAGTTTCATGGCCAATCCTCCTTCCGAGAAGGATCCTGCTTGTATTTTACCCCATGGTATAATCGTTTCTGCCACGGATTCTGATTTAGCTTCTGATATTGCGGCTGATCAGGGTTCAGCTCCCGGGAACGTCCCTGGGGACAAACTGTTTGTTCCCCTGCAATACCGGCTAAGGGTACTCAGGGAAAACCATGACTCCGCTCTATCTGGTCATCCTGGCATCTTGGGCACCAAACACCTCATTACCAGAAACTATTGGTGGCCTGGGTTGCCTAAAGATGTTAGGGCTTACGTCGCCGCTTGTGAGGTTTGCGCTAGGTCCAAAACCCCTAGGTCCCGACCTGCGGGCCTACTACGTTCCTTGCCCATTCCCCAGAGACCTTGGACCCATATCTCCATGGATTTTATCACCGATTTGCCCCCATCTCAGGGCAAGTCGGTGGTGTGGGTGGTAGTAGACCGCTTCAGCAAGATGTGCCACTTTGTGCCCCTTAAGAAGCTACCTAACGCCAAGACGTTAGCTTCTTTGTTTGTGAAACACATCCTGCGTCTCCATGGGGCCCCAGTCAATATCGTTTCTGACAGAGGGGTACAATTTGTTTCCTTATTTTGGAGAGCTTTTTGTAAAAAGTTGGAGATTGATCTGTCCTTCTCCTCCGCCTTCCATCCCGAAACTAATCGCCAAACGGAAAGGACTAACCAATCCCTGGAACAATATTTAAGGTGTTTCATCTCTGACTGTCAATTCGATTGGGTCTCATTCCTTCCCCTTGCTGAATTTTCCCTGAATAACCGGGTCAGTAACTCGTCAGGGGTCTCCCCGTTTTTCTGTAATTTCGGGTTTAACCCAAGGTTCTCCTCCGTTTCCCCTGGTTGTTCCAATAATCCTGAGGTAGAGGATGTTCATCGGGAACTGTGCACAGTCTGGGCCCAGGTTCAGAAGAACCTAGAGGTGTCCCAGAGCGTACAAAAGATTCAGGCTGATAGTAGACGTTCTGCTAACCCCCGGTTTGTCGTCGGGGATTTGGTCTGGTTGTCGTCCAGGAACTTGCGCCTTAAGGTCCCGTCCAGGAAGTTTGCTCCCCGATTTATTGGACCTTATAAGATCATTGAAGTCCTCAACCCTGTATCCTTCCGTCTGGAGCTGCCCCCATCCTTTCGCATACATGACGTCTTCCATGCCTCCCTCCTCAAACGCTGCTCCCCGTCCTGGTCCCCCTCGAGGAAACCTCCTGTTCCCGTTCTCACCCCTGAGGGGGTGGAATTCGAGGTGGCCAAGATTATGGACAGTAGGATGGTCCAGGGCTCCCTCCAGTACCTGGTCCATTGGAGAGGATACGGGCCGGAGGAGAGGACTTGGGTACCTGCCCGTGATGTTCACGCTGGGGTATTGATCAGGAGGTTCCACCTTCTCTTCCCTACTAAACCGGGTCCTCTTAGTAAGGGTCCGGTAGCCCCTCATAAAAGGGGGAGTACTGTTAGGGATCTGCCAGGTACTACGTCTAGGTATACTCCTGGGATTAATCAATCCACACCTGAGGCCAGACCTGTTAGACTGACACCGTCTCCCACCAACCAGGGTGGCAAGCTCAGGAGTGGGAGAGCCTATCGCGGCCTGGTCAGTCGGAGCTAGCTCCGCCCCCTGTCCTTTATTACTCTCTTCCTCAGTGCTTGTAATTCTTCTGGATTCCTGGCCCCACTGCTGCTTGCTCCAGCCTGCTCCTGCCGTGCTTCTGCCTTGCTGCAGTTCCGCTTAACCTGCTTCGCTTTGCCCCTGGCTTGCTTCCTTCTCCGTGCTCACGTTGGTATTCTCCACTTCATCCTGGTCCTGACTATTCGTTCACCGCTCCGTTTCCTCGCGGCGTTCCGTGGGCTACTGCCCCTTCCCTTGCGTGTTCCCTGTTTGTTCTCCCGTGCACTTAGACAGCGTAGGGACCGCCGCCCAGTTGTACCCCGTCGCCTAGGGCGGGTCGTTGCAAGTAGGCAGGGACAGGGCGGTGGGTAGATTAGGGCTCACTTTCCCTTCACCTCCTTCCTGCCATTACATAAAGTGAAATATGTCAGATTTGAAAAATGGGCTCTGAGCCTTAAGGCCCAAACTAGGCTGCGTCCTTAAGGGGTTAAAACTGTAGAAAAGTATTGGAAACATAAAATGTACTGGGATATATGAGTTTACAGACACAGTGAGACTTCATAGTAACACATGTATAACATGACAGGAGAGATGGTCATATAATTTCATTTTTCTTGCTGAATTTCAATATTATTCCATTATTTTTTTCTGTAACACAGAAGGTTTTACCAGAGAAACACTACTAAATATGTATTGTCCAGATTCTGCAGTTTTTAGAAATGTCCCACATGTGCCTCTACTGAGCTCGTGGACTAAAACACAAGCCCTAGAAGCAAAGAAGCACCTAGTACATTTTGGGGCCTCTTTTATATTAGAATATATTTTAGGCAGCATGCCAGGTTTGAAGTGGTGTTGAGGTGCCAAAACAGTAGGAATCCCCCAAAAGTGACCCCATTTTGGAAACTACACCCCTCAAGGAATTCATGTATGGTTGTTGTTACCATTTTGACCACACAGTTTTTTCACAGCACGTATTTGAATTGGGCTGTGAAATTTAAAAAATGAAATGTTTTCCAATAAGATGTCATTTTTGATAAAATTTCTTATTTTCACAAGAAATAAAATACCCCACTTTGTTCCCCAATTTGTCCTGAGTGCGGCAATACCCCATTTGTGGTGAAAAAACTCCTTCTGAGCCCTCCCATGGGCCCAAACGGCAAAGTAGCGCTATGTGTTTGTTGGAGTCCAGATTTTGCTAGATTGGTTTTCGAGTGCCATGTCGCATTTGCAGACCCTCAGAGGTATCAAAGCAATGGAAACTCACCAGATTTGACCCCATTTTGGAAACTACACCCCTCAAGGAATTAATTTATCGTTAGGGTTACCATTTTGACTGCACAATTTTTTCACAGCACGTATTTGGATTGGGCTGTGAAATAAAAAAAAAAAAATTTTTTACAATAAGATGTCATTTTTTATCAAAATTTCTTATTTTCACAGGGAACAAAATACCCCATTTTGTTGCCCAATTTGTCCTGAGTGCGGCAATACCCCATTTATGGTGATAAACTGCCGTTTGGGCCCATGGGAGGGCTCAGAAGGAAAGGAGCGCTATGTGTTTGTTGGAGTCCAGATTTTGTTGGATTGGTTTTCAGGTGCCATTTCGCATTTGCAGAGCCCCAGAGGTATCAAAGCAATGGAAACCCACCAGAAGTGACCCCATTTTGGAAACTATACCCCTCAAGTAATTGATTTATGGTTGCTGTGATTATTTTGACCGGACAGTTTTTTCACAGCACGTATTTGAATTGGGCTGTGAAATTAAAAAAATGTAATTTTTTCCAGTAAGATGTCATTTTTGATCAAAATTTCTTATTTTCACAGGGAACAAAATACCCCATTTTATTGCCCAATTTCTCCTGAGTGCAGCAATACCCCATTTGTGGTGATAAACTGCAGTTTGGGCCCATGGGAGGGCTCAGAAGGAAAACACCACCATTTGGCCTACTGGAGCTTTTCTGCTGCTAAGTCATGTACGCAGAAGCCCGTGAGGTACCAGTACAGTTGAAACCCCCGAGAAGTGACCCCATTTTAAAAACTACACCCCTTAAGACATTCATCTAGAGGTGTAGTGAGCATTTTGACCCCACAGGTATTGTGTAAAAGATAATGCGCAGCAGATGGGGCAGTGTGAGATTTGCAATTTTCTATATATCTATGCCATTTCAGTGTCCGATATAGTCTGCCCAACATGTGCCACCGGAGATATACACCCCATAAACTGTAATGTGGGTTCTCCCAGGTACGGCAATACCCTACATGTGGCTGTTATCAGCTGCTTGGGCACACAGCAGGGCTCAGCAGGGAAAGATGAGGGGGATAAGCTGTGCGGAGTGCATCAGGGTGGATGAAAAATCTAAGGAATCTATGATAAATTTTAAAACACTCTTTCATACAGAGCCCTGGTTTTTCGGGACATGTGTCACATTGATATATTGTGTCCTCACTTATCCCCCTCTTATAGCAGACTTTGGCCTCATGCACACGACCGTAAAAACTCCCATTATTACGGGTCGTAATTACGACCCGTAATAACGGGCTCATAGACTTCTATTGGCCACGGGTCCCTTCCCGTTTTCTTACGGGAAGGTGCCCGTGCCGTTGAAAAAGATAGAACATGTCCTATTTCAGGCCGTAATAACGGCACGGACAGCCCATAGAAGTCTATGGAGCTCCCGTATTGACGGGTGGCTACGTGTGTGCACCCGTCATTACGGCAGCGTTGCTAGGCGACGTCAGTAAATAGTCACTGTCCAGGGTGCTGAAAGAGTTAACTGAGTTAACTCTTTCAGCACCCTGGACAGTGAATTCCGATCAGAATATAGAGCAACCTGTAAAAAAAAAATAATAAAAGACGTTCATACTTACCGAGAACTTCCTGCTTCCTCCAGTCCGGTCTCCCGGCCGTTGCCTTGGTGACGCGTCCCTCTCGACATCCCGCCCGACATCCCTGGATGACGTTTCAGCCCATGTGACCGCTGCAGCCAATCACAGGTCAATCACAGGCTGCAGCGGTCACATGGACTGCCGCGTCATCCAGGGAGGTCGGGCTGGATGTGAAGAGAGGGACGCGTCACCAAGACAACGGCCGGGTAAGTATGAATTTCTTTAACTTTTATTACAGAAAGGGCTGCCCCTTCTCTCTATCCTGCACTGATAGAGAGAAGGGCTGCCGATTAGTGCAGTGTTATTTTGCAGCCAAAAACTTGCCCGTAAATACGGGTGGAATACGGGTGACACCGGACCCATATTTACGGGCACGGGTCCGTAAATACTGGTGCAAAACCGGTCGAATACGTGTGACACCGGACCTGTATTTATGCCAGTATTTACGGGTGCGAAAAAATACGGTCGTGTGCATGAGGCCTTTGCACCTCTTTTGACTTTTTCCCTTCTTGCCAGTTTGGGGAACTTAATCTGGAAAGTGTTGCCCTGGTACGATGCGTGTGGCCTCGCTTCCAGAAGTACTGGGTGCCCCCTTCTTGGTCCCTAAAGATTAGGTTCTTGATAATGATGTGCACGGCCAGCTTCTTATACCAAACCGCATGGAGCTGTAGGGCTTCAGGACTTGATCTGACAAGTCCACCTCTCCCATGTACCTATTGTAGTCCAGGATGCAGTCTGGTTTGGGGGTCTCTATACTGGTACCTCGTACAGGTACATGGGTACTGGTGTGGGCATGTATTGTTGTCAATACAAGGACATCTCTCTTGTCTTGTACTTGACACACAATATGTTGCTGCTAGATTGTGCCCTGCTCTCACCCCTTCTTGTTTGCCCAAGCAGTGTCTTAGGGAGGCCTCTCAGATTTCTTCTAGCCGTGCCGCATGCCGCAGGACTGGAAGCGAGGCAGTTGAAGAGTGGGACGCTGGTATAAAAATTATCCAGGTAGAGGTGGTAACCCTGGTCCAGCAGTGGGTGCACCAAATCCCACACAATTTTTGCATTAACTCCCAGTAAGGGGGGGGGGGTGCATTCTCTGGGCTGAATACTGCTGTCATTCCCTTCATATATCCTAAATTTGTAGGTATACCCTGATGCACTCTCGCACAGCTTATACATCTTCACGCCATACCTTGCCCTCTTACTCGGCAGGTACTGGCGGAATTGAAGCCTCCCTTTAAAATCTACCAAGGACTCATCAATAGAAATACACTTCTTAGGGTGTATGCTTGGGAAAACCAGGCACTGAAATGGTCGGATAGGGGTCTCCGTTTATACAAATGGTCAAAACTGGGGCCATCTCGGTGTGGGCACGGCTCATTATCAGTATAATGTAAGAAGCGAAGTATTGCCTAATTTATTAATTTTTTTAGGTTCCAGTTCAGTTCTGAAGTTGCTTTGAAGGGCCTATATATTATACACCGCTATGAAACACCCCATTTTTGAAACTAGACCCCTCAAAGTTTTTGCTACAGCATTTAGAAAGTTTATGAACCCTTTAGGTGTTTCACAGGAACTTAGAGCAAAGTAGAGGTGAAATTTACATATATTTTTTTTGGTCAGAAAATCTTTTATACCATTTTTTTCTATAACACAAAAGGTTTTACCAGAGAAACGCAACTCAATACTTATTGCCCAGATTCTGTAGTTTTGAGAAATATCCCACACGTGGCCCTAGTGCGGTAATGGACTTAAGCAAAGGTGCACCCAGCGGATTATGAGACCTCCTTTTTATTAGGCACCATGTCCGGTTTGAAGAGGTCTTGTGGAACCAAAACAGTGGAAACACCCCAACAGTGACCCCATTTTGGAAACTAGACCCCTTGAGGAATTCATTGTACTTTTCATAGGGTGCATGCGGCTTTTTGATCAGTTCTTATTCTATTTTTAGATGGCGTGATGACTAAAAAACAGCAATTCTACTATTGTTTTTTTATTCTATTTTTTTTATAGCGTTCACCGTGCGCTGTAAATGACTCATTCACTTTATTCTGCGGGGCGATACGATTACGGCGATACCAGATGTTTATAGTTTTTTTTGTCTTATGGCGTTTGCACAATAAAATACATTTTGTAAAAAATCATTTACTTTTTGTGTTACCATGTTCTAAGAGCCAGAACTTTTTTATTTTTCCATCAATAAAGCCGTGCGAGGACTTATTTTTTGCGTAACGAACTGTAGTTTCAATCATTACCATTTTTAGGTACATGCGACTTTTTGATCTCTTTTTATTCCATTTTTTGGGAGGCGAAGTGACCAAACAATTGTGATTCTGGTACGGTTTATTATTATTTTCTTTTACGGCGTTCACCGCGCGGGATAAATGACGAAATAATTTTGTAGTTCAGGCCATTACGGACGTGGCGATACCAATTATGTATAGTTTGTTTGTTTATATATTTTTAATAATAATAAAGGATTGACAAAGGAAAAAGGGGGATTTTTACTTTGATCACTTTTAAAACTTTTATTTTCTTATTTTTACACATCTTTTTTTAACTTTTTTTAACTTTATTACTTTGTCCCACTAGGGGACTTGAGGGCAGGAGGTCCTGATCGCAAATCTAATACACTGCACTACATGCGTAGTGCAGTGTATTAGAACTGTCAGCTACTCACTGACAGCAAGCATAGTGGGTCCTGACTTCGTCAGGACCCACTAGGCTTCCGTCGATGGCATAGCCAGACGCCATTGTTTGGTGTCCGGTTGCCATAGTCACATATATCGTGTAGCAGGCCGGCGATGGCAGCTTAACCCCTAAAAAGCCGCGATCTTTTAAGGGGTTAATCAGCGGGGACACAGCGATCGGTCCCCGCTGTTGGAGCTGTGACAGCTGCTGTACGAGACAGCAGCTGTCACAGCTCCTGTATGTGTCGGGAGGACGGCCGAAATGGCCGTTACTTCCGTGACGTACTATTCCGTCATGGAGCGCGAACGGGGCGGTTTCCATGACGTTATAGTACGTCACTGAGCGTTAAGGGGTTAATGAGAAAATATATATTTTGGACAAGGTTAATATTAACCCCTTACCGCATCAGTATGTCCAGTATTGCAGTGCTTTAAGGCACCGGGACGTACCGGTGCGTCCTGGCTAAAAACTGTCACCCTGTCAAAGGACAAGGTGACAGAACTGTGCCGTCAACTGTTTATGACAGCTGATCGGCACAGTAAGACGGCAGGGGACCAATCACAGCAGTGTCCTGACGGCAATCGCTGTGATTGGTCAGTCAAAGCAGACTGACCAATCACAGCTCCATGACGTGGCGTGTGTGATGGCTATCACCTCCGGTTTTCAGCTGTCCGACACCCCTCTGCAACGGCCAGGACCGGAGCTAGGCTCCGATCCTGCCGATTAACTCCTTAGATGCATCGATAAACGCGATCGATGCATCGAAGTGTCTTGTAACCTATCGGCAACCACGATGGTTGCCACGGGTGCGGGTGTCAGCTGTTTGTCACAGCTGACATCGTGCTCTAACGGCCAGGACCAGAGCTAGGCTCCTATCCGGCCGATTAAGCCCTTAGCTGCAGCTATCGTTGCATCTAAGTGATTAGATCGCACCCTATGGTTGCTAATAACAACCATCGGCACCCACGGGTGTTCCGATGGTTGCTATGACAACCGTAGCCTAACAATCGCTTCCTAGTACGGAAGCCTACTAGGCCCCGCCGGGAGGCGAAGCCTAATAGGCTTGCTGTCAGTGAATAGCTGACATAGTTACATAGTTACATAGTTTGTATGGTTGAAAAAAGACACATGTCCATCAAGTTCAACCAAGGGATGGATTCACTGTATTTCAAAGATACATTCAATTGTGCTCCCACAACATAACAATTTTAAAGGATTCACTGGTGTGATATATGAGTAAAATATAAGTCTTTTATTATAGGAAAAACCAAAAAACTTAGAAAAAAGTACATATATGTGGTATCCCCGCATCCATAACGACCCAAACTATAAAAATATCACGCTATTTTACCCGTACGGTGAACACCGTGAAAAAATTTAATAAAAAACTATTCCAGAATCGCTGTTTGTTAGTCACTACCCCTCGCAAAACAGAATAAAAAAAAAGGGATCTAAAAGTTGCATGTACCCCAAAATTATACCATTAAAAACTGCAGCCCGACCCGCAGAAAACAAGCCCTCCCACAGCTTTTCTGACCGAAAAATAAAAAAGTTATGGCTCTCAGAATATGGTGACACAAAAAAAAAATTCTTTGAAACAAAAGTGATTTTATCGTGCAGACGCTGCAAAGCATAAGAGAAACTATATACATATGGTATCGCCGTAATCGTACCGACCCGAAGAATAAAGTAAAATTGTCATTCATAGCGCATGGCGAACGCCGTAAAAAAAAAAGAACAGAATTGCAGGTTTTTGGTCACCTTGCTTGCCAAAAAGATTAAATACAAAGTGATCCAAAAATCCCGTGTACCCCAAAATGGTACCAATGAAATCTACAGATTGTCCCGCAACAAATAAGCCCTCACCCAGCTCCGGTGGTGAAAAAATAAAGAAGCTCTAGATCTGAGAATATGGCGATGCAAAATGTGCAGTGTCCAAAAGCAGATAAGATCTGGCACCATTTATCAGTGGGACACTGGCGACACATCTGTGGATAATTATTTATTTACCCAATTATTACACCCTCTTATGCCCCTGATGTACTCGGCACAGCTTACATATGCCCCCACATAATAAACTGAAATACCAGCAAAACCCCAAACAAAACTACCACTAAGCAAAATCTGCACTCCAAAAGCCAAATGGCGTCCCTCCCTTCTGACCCCTGCAGCGTGCCCAAGCAGCAGTTTACGCACACATATATGGCATCGCCATACCCGGGAGAACCCGCTTAACAGTTTGAGGTATTTGTCTTCAGTGGCACGAACTGGGCACAAAATATTGTGCACTAAAATGGCACATACCATCCACTGAGCATTCATTTCTAATAGAAAAAAAAACCTGTGGCCAAAATGCTCACTACACCCCTTAATAAAATGCCTTCAAGGGTGCAGTTTCCAAAATGGAGGTCACTACTTGGGGGTTTGTTTTACTATTTGACCCCAGAGCCCTGCCATTGTGGGCTAATGCTGCGAAAATCACCAAAATAGGTCTCACATGCGCCTTTCACTCCTAAGCCCTGTCATATGTCCAGGTAAATGATAAATACCTTGAGGGGTGTAGTTTACAAAATAGGATCACTTCCTCGTGGTTTTACACTCTACCCTGGTACCTAAGGGAGCTCTGCAAATGCGACATGGCGCCCATACACCAGTCCAGCAAAATCTGTGCTCTAAAAGCCACATGGCACTCCTTCAATTTTGAGCTGTGCCATGTGCCCAAACAGCAGTCTAGGGCCACACATGCGGTATTGCCGTACTCGTGAGAAATTGGGTAACAAATTATGTGTTGTTTTTTCTCCTGTTACCCCTTGTGGAAAAAAAATTGGGTGCAAAACTACAGATTTTTGGGAATAAAAATAATTTTTCATTTTCACTGCCTCATTCTAATACAATCTATGAAACACCAGTTTTTAAAATGGGGTGATTTATGGGGACTTTCTAATATATAGGGCCCTCAAAGCCACTTCAGAACTGAACTGGTCCCTGAAAAAATAGCCTTTTCAAATTTCCTTGAAAATGCGAGAAATTGCAGCTAAAGTTCTAAGCCTTGTAACGTCCTAAAAAAATCAAAGGACGTTCAAAAAACGATGCAAACATAAAGTACACAAATAGGAAATGTTAACTAGTAAATATTTTGTGTGGTATTACGATCTGTTTTACAAGCAGATACATAAAAATTTAGAAAAATGCAGATTTTTGCAATTTTTCTCTAAATTTTGGTGTTTTTTACAAATAAATATTGAATTTAACAACCACATTTTTTCAGTATCATAAAGTACAACATGTCACGAGAAAACAATCTCAGAATCGCTTGGATAGGCAAAAGCATTCTGGAGTTATTACCACATAAAGTAACACGTCAGATTTGCAAAAATCGGCTGTGTCCACAAGGCCAAAACAGGCTTAGACACTAAGGGGTTAATCAATCTAGTGCAGATTCGGAAAGGTCATTAAGACCACCAGGTTGCATACAGGACAGTTTAAAAATCCAATAATTTTCCATGTCTCCTTGTACATGCATCTCCCTTCTCTCCGGCATCAGTTTATTTTCGCTATCTTTTTCTCCCCCTTACGGCCACTGTATTTTTTCTGGTTGCCTGGGCTACGCTGACGCCGGCGGGCGGTTTCTTTACTTTCACTTTGCTTCAGCCTTATCACTGACTGTGCCGTGGTTACTGTCTCCTCCATGTCCACCGTTACCCATCTGAATACTGGTAAGCTCTTCTTTATCATGTTTCTTATCATGTTTTTAAAATGGAAAGTCATTTAGTTTCCGCTATGGTTTTATATTTTTGCATTCTTTGTTTATATCACTCCGATCTGCATTGTACGATTGTGCGCCCACTCCGTACCTGTACATTCAGTCCCTAATACCTTTTTTATGTACCTCATGTTTTTTACAACTGTGACTGTTTACCTGACAGTCACATCTGCTTTTATCTATGTACCGGATTGTTTCTTCTTTGGCGGTTTTTTGCCTCTTATCCCCTCCCCCTCATCCACATGTGTATTTAACCCCTTCCCGACATCCGCCGTATATATACGGCGCTGTCGGGAGGTGCTTCCCGCAAAGCGCCGTATATATACGGCGCAGTGATGGTGCGGGCTCAGGAGCAGGGCCGGCACCATCACCGCGGGGTGACAGCTGTATTATACAGCTGGCACCCTCCTGTAACTGCCAGGACCGGAGCTATTCTCCGATCCGGCAGATTAACCCCTCAGATGCTGCGCTCAATAGAGCGCAGCATCTGATAGGTTTTCACCCGATCGGCAACCCAGTGATGCAATCGCTGGGTTGCTGTGGCAATCGGACGCCAGAAAATGGCGTCCGAGTCTGCCTTGTACGGGAGCCGATGAGGACCCGCCTGCGGCGTGTCCTCATAGGCTTGCTGTCAGTGAATAACTGACAGCGCTAATACACTGCACTACGTATGTAGTGCAGTGTATTAGAGTAGCGATCGGGGCATCAGGCCCTCATGTCCCCTAGTGTGACAATTAAAAAAAGTAAAAAAAAGTTAATAAAAATGTGGTAAAACAATAAAAACACACACATTTCAAATAAAAATAAAGCTAAACTGACTTTTTTCCCATAGTAAGTCTTTTATTATGGGAAAAACCGTAAAAATCAAAAAACTATACATAATTGGTATCGCCGCGTCCGTAACGACCCAAACTACAAAACTATTATGTAATTTATCCCGCACGGTGAACGCGGTAAAAAAAAAACATGAAAAACAACGCCAGAATCTTTGTTTTTAGGTCACATCTCCTTCCAAAAAATGCTATAAAAAATGATCAAAAAGTCACATTTACTCCAAAATAGTACTAATAAAAAACGACAATCCGTCCCGCAAAAAATAATCCCTGACACCGCTTTGTGCACGCAAAAATAATAAAGTTATGGGTCTTAGAATATGGCGACACAGAAAACAAATGATTTTATAAAAAAAGTGATTTTATTGTGCAAAAGCCGCAATACATAAAAAAAACTATATAAATTTGGTATCGCCGTAATCGTATCGACCCGCAGAATAAAGCTAACATGTAATTTAGGGCGCACTGTGGATGCCGATAAAAAAAACAATAAAAAACTATTCCAGAATTGCTTGTTTTTGGTAATTTCCTTTACCAAAAAATGAAATAAAAAGTGATCAAAAAGTCGTATGTGTTCTAAAATGGTACCAATAAAATATACAGCCCGTCTCGCAAAAAACAAGCCCGCACACCGCTCAATCAACTGAAAAATAAAAAAGTTATGGCACTAGTAATGCGGTGATGAAAAACATCTCAATGCGCAGGCCTGAGGGGAACATTCCTTCAGTTTCAGGGCCCCAGGATTTAGGAACTAGGAAAGGGAAGGGACATAGCACATCCGCTGGAAGCGGGGGTGCCCGTATTATACCAGTGCAAAACTTTCCCAGTAATATTTCCCAAACTACGAAGGAGAGAAAGTCCCCAAAAGGTGCAGTGTAAAGAGTGTTACAAAAGGGGGATAAGAAAGAAAACCGTTTATCAGTGTGACACCGGCCTGCGCATAACGGATCGCTTCACAGCGTAACACACATCTATGAATAATTGTATTATTTACCCCATTATTATACCCTCTTATTATGCCCTGATATACTCCGCACAGATTACATATACCCTGATGTTCTCCGCACAGATTACATATACCCCTGATATACTCCGCACAGATTACATATGCCCCCACATTATAAACGGAAATACCAGCAAAACCCCAAACAGAACTATTACCAAGCAAAATCCATGCTCAAAATGGCGGTCTTTCCCTTCTTAGCCCTACAGTGTGCCCAAACAGCAATTTATGGCCACAAGTAAGGCATTACCATACCCGGGAGAACCCGCTTAACAATTTTATGGGGTAAGATTCTCTAGGGGCACAACATCTTGTGCGGTGAATGGGCAGATCAGTGGAGAAATTGCAATTTTCACTTTGCACAATCCACTGCGTATTCATTTCTGAAAAACACCTGTGGAGTCTAAATTCTCACTACATCCCTTGATAAATGCCTTTAGGGGTGTAGTTTCTAAAACGGGGTCACTTTTGTTTGGTACATCAGTGGTTTTGCAAATGCAACATGGCGTCCGCAAACCATTCCAGCAAAATCTACGCTCCAAAAGATAAATACCGCTCCTTTTCTTCTGAATGCTCCCGTATACGTAAACAGCCGATTATAACCACATATGGGGCGTTACTGTACTCGGGAGAAATTACTTTACAAATGTTGGGGGGCTTTTTCTTCTCTATTCCTTGCAAAAATGAAAAATGTGTATCTAAAACGACATCTTGTTTGAAAAAAAAATTATTTTTCATTTTCATGGCTTAATTCTAATTAATTCAGCAAAAAACCTTGGGGATCAAAATGTTCACTATACCCCTAGATGATTCCTCAGGGGGTGCAGTTTCCCAAATGGAGTCACTTTTGGGGTGTTTCCACTGTACTAGTACTACAGGGGCTCAGCAAATATGACATGACACCCAGAAACCATTCCAAAATCCAAATGGTGCTCCTTCCATTCTGAGCCCTACCGTGTGTCCAAACAGATGTTTGTGACCACATGTGGGGTATTGTTTTACTCGGGAGAAGTTGCTTTACAAATGTTGTGGTGCTTTTTCTCCTTCAGTCCTTGTGGAAATGAAAAAAAAATACCTAAACCTACATTTTCTTTGAAAAAATGTAGATTTTCATTTTTACGGCCTACTTACAATAAGTTCTGTAAAAAAACTGGCCGGTCAAAATGCTTGCTACACCCCTAGATAATTTCCTCATGGGGTGTAGTTTCCAAAATGGGGTCACTTGTTGGGGGTTTCCACTGTTTTGTCCCCTCAGGAGCTTTGCAAATGCGACATGGCCTCCGCAAACCATTCCTGCTAAATTTGAGTTCCAAAAGCCAAATGGCGCTCTTTCCCTTCTCAGCCTCGCTGTGTGTCCAAACAGCCGTTTATTACCACATGTGGGGTATTGTTTTACTCGGGAGAAATTTCTTTACAAATTTTATGGTGCTTTTTCTCCTTTAGTCCTTGTGGAAATGAAAAAAAATTAGCTAAACCTACATTTTATTTGAAAAAATTTAGATTTTCATTTTCACAGCCTACTTGCAATAATTTCTTCAAAAAACCTGTGGGGTCAAAATGCTCACTATACCCCTAGATAATTTCCACAAGGGGTATAGTTTCCAAAATGGGGTCACTTGTTGGGGGTTTCCACTGTTTTGTCCCCTCAGGGGCTTTGCAAATGTGACATGGCCTCCGCAAACCATTCCTGCTAAATTTGAGCTCCAAGAGCCAAATGGCGCTCTTTCCCTTCTAAGCCCTGCCGTGTGTCCAAACAGCCGTTTATTACCACATGTGGGGTATTGTTTTACTCGGGAGAAATTGCTCTACAAATGTTGTTGTGCTTTTTCTACTTTAGTTCTCTTGGAAATGAAAAAAAATTAGCTAAACCTACATTTTATTTGAAAAAATGTAGATTTTCATTTTCATGACCTAGTTCCAAAAATTTTTGCAAAAAAACTGGCCGGTCAAAATGCTTGCTACACCCCTAGATAATTCCTCGAGGAGTATAGTTTCCAAAATGGGGTCACTTGTTAGGGGTTTCCACTGTTTTGTCACCTCAGGGGCTTTGCAAATGCGACATGGCCTCCGCAAACCATTCCTGCTAAATTTGAGCTCCAAGAGCCAAATGGCGCACTTTCCATTCTAAGCCCTGCCGTGTGTCCAAACAATCGTTTATTACCACATGTGGGGTACTGTTTTACTCGGGAGAAATTGCTCTACAAATGTTGTGGTGCTTTTTCTACTTTAGTTCTTTTGGAAATGAAAAAAAATTAGCTAAACCTACATTTTATTTGAAAAAATGTAGATTTTCATTTTCATGGCCTAGTTCCAAAAATTTTTGCAAAAAAACTGGCCGGTCAAAATGCTCACTATACCCCTAGATAAATTCCTCGAGGGGTGTAGTTTCCAAAATGGAGTCACTTTTGGGGGGTTTCCACTGTTTTAGTTCCACTAGACCTGTTCAAAGCGGATATGGTGCCTAAAATATATTCTAATAAAAAGGAGGCCCAAAATCCACTAGGTGTTCCTTTGCTTCGGAGGCCGGTGCTTCAGTCCATTAGCGCACTAGGGCCATATGTGGGATATTTCCTAAAACTGCAGAACCTGGGCAATAAATATTGAGTTGCATTTCTTGGGTAAAACATTCCGTGGTACAAAAAAAATGGATTCAAAATGAATTTCTGGAAAAAAATAATGAACTTTGTAAATTTCACCTCTACTTTGCCTTAATTCCTGCGCAACGTCTAAAGGGTTAAGAAACTTTCTAAATGCTGTTTTGAATACTTTGATGGGTGCAGTTTTTAAAATGGGGTGACTTATTGGGGGTTTCTAATATCTAAGGACCTCAAAGCCACTTCACAACTAAACTGGCCCCTGTAAAAATAGCATTTTGACATTTTCTTGAAAATGTGAGAAATTGCTGCTAAAGTTCTAAGCCTTGTAACGTCCTAGAAAAATAAAATGATGATCAAAATACGATGCCAATATAAAGTAGACATATGGGGGATGTTAGTTAGCAACATTTTTGTGTGGTATAACTGCCTGTCTTACAAGCAGATACATTTAAATTGAGAAAAATGCTAATTTTTGCAATTTTTCGCTACATTTTGGTGTTTTTCACAATTAAATACTGAATGTATCGGGCAAATTTTGCCAGTAACATAAAGTCCAATGTGTCACGAGAAAACAATCTCAGAATCGCTTGGATAGGTAAAAGCATTCCGGAGTTATTACCACATAAAGTGAAACATGTCAGATTTGAAAAATGAGGCTCTGTCAGGAAGGTCAAAAGTGGCCAAAGAGGGAAGGGGTTAAGATATATGTCTTGCTTGTTTTTTACTTAATTTCGGCCTGGCGAAGACGCATGTTCTGCGTTGAAACGCGTTGTGCATACTTTTTTGTGCAATAAAACTGCTTATCAGCATCACTCTGCTTATTCTTCAAATTGAGTAGCACTTTCCAAACATCCAGTTTTTGACATATATATTTTTTTCCCCAAAAAATATAATTGTTATTTACTGCTCTGTGGCTTGAAAGAACAAGTGGTTTGTAGATCAAGTGGAGTTCCAAAAACCGGATTGATTTACTGTGTTGTGTGTGACAAAGTGGGGGGCCATTGTATGTGATATATGTATTGATTGCTTGCTTGCTACAAAGTTTGCAAAAGTGACATTATTTAAAACCATTTTTCCCTTGCAGTTTCCTTCCTGAGTAGCTGAGTAAGGGGGAGGGGTTAGCTGGTACCAGGTGCTATAAATCAGGCCTCCATACTCTGTAGAGCCTGCTCTGTGGCTTGAAAAAACAAGTGGTTTGTAGATCAAGTGGAGTTCCAAAAACCGGAGTTGAAAAGAGGAGTTAAAGCCCCAGGAGGGGTGTTCTACTTCTTTTTCTTTTTGATTAACACCTATTCCCTGTTTTATTTGTAACTTGGATAATGGATAGCAAGATTGGAGGTTTTCTTCAGTGCACAGTTTGCCATATGTATGCACGACTGGAGCCGGAGTTCCAGGGTGAATATCTCTGTGGCAGATGTGAGCATGTTGTTCACCTGGAAGCTCGTATTAGAGATCTGGAGGAGCAGAATGCAACACTGAGGAGGATAGACAATCTTGAGCTGAGCTTGCTGCTCACGGAGAATGCAGTTAGTGGGTTACAACTGGAGGGTGAAGACATGGGTGAGCAGGATCAGGTAAGTAGCTGGGTTAATGTAGTTAGGGGCAGTAGAAAGGGGTCAAAGAAAAGGAAGGCCGATCCAGTTTCTGACATTCCAGGCAAAATTGCCAAGTTGGGTGATGATGCGAGGGTGTCAGTCTCAGAAATGGCAGCCCTAGTGGATACTGATCTCCCTAATAGCCGGGAGAACAGCCAAGCTAGTAGTCGGCGGGATGGTAATGCAGGTAAGCCAAGACAATTGATAGTCGTAGGGGATTCTATAATCAGAAAGACGGATAGAATAATTTGTCGCCAAGACCACCTCAACCGAATGGTTTGCTGTCTCCCTGGTGCCAGGGTTCGGCATGTGGTGGAACGGGTGGACAAATTGCTGGGAGGGGCTGGTGATGATCCAGCTGTCGTGGTCCATGTCGGTACCAACGACAGAATAAATGGTAGGTGGAGGAGCCTTAAGAATAATTTTAAAGAACTAGGCTACAAGCTGAAGGGAAGGACCTCCAAAGTAGTATTCTCAGGAATACTGCCTGTGCCATGCGCATCACAGGAAAGACAGCGGGAGCTCAGGGAGTTAAATGCATGGCTGAAGTCTTGGTGTAGAGGAGAAGGTTTTGGGTTCCTAGAGCACTGGGCTGACTTTTCATTGGGGTACAAACTGTATTCTGCAGATGATTTGCACCTAAATGGAAGGGGGTCCGCTGTGCTGGGGGAGAGAATTCTAGCTGGGGTGGCGGAGTATTTAAACTAGGGCTGAGGAGGGAGGTCAATGTAGAAAAAAAAAGGGGTAGCCAGGTTAGAGAGGGGTCAGACTATATTGGTGGGGGGAGAAACAGAATGTGGGGAGAGGACTAGACAACAAGATAAGGAGATCCTTTCGTTACAAAACATCAGTGTAAATAAAAAGGCCCGATTAATGTCAAATCACATTTCTGATAATAAAAGTGAAAAACTGACAGGCAAGTTAAAGTGTATGTTCACAAATGCCAGAAGTCTAGCAAGAAAAATGGGGGAGCTGGAGGCCTTGATACTGGAAGAAAATATAGATATAGTTGGTGTTGCTGAAACATGGCTGGACTCTTCACATGACTGGGCTGTAAATCTACAGGGTTTTACACTTTTTCGAAAAGACAGGACAAATAGGAAAGGTGGTGGTGTATGTCTGTATGTGAGAAATGATATGAAGGCGAGTGTGAAAGAGACAATAGTGGGTGAAGACTGTGAGGAGGTTGAAACCTTGTGGGTGGAACTAGAAAGGGAGGTAAACACTGAAAAAATTACTTTTGGTGTAATCTATAGACCCCCCAATATAACTGAGGAGATGGATGTTCAGCTATATAAACAGATGGAGCGGGCTGCACAGGCGGGTACTGTAGTGATAATGGGAGATTTTAATTTCCGGGATATTAATTGGTGTCATGGTCCGGCTTCAACTGCAAAGGGGAGACATTTCCTCAACCTGTTGCAGGAAAATTTTATGGGCCAGTTTGTGGAAGACCCGACTAGAGGTGAAGCTCTGTTGGATCTGGTCATTTCTAATAATGCAGATCTTGTTGGGAATGTCAATGTTCGTGAAAACCTCGGTAACAGTCATCATAATATAGTTACATTTTACCTATACTGTAAAAAACAAACGCAGGCTGGGAGGGCAAAAACATTTAATTTTAAGAAAGCCAATTTCCCCAGGATGAGGGCTGCAATTCAGGATATGGACTGGGAAGAACTAATGTCAAATAATGAGACAAATGATAAATGGGAGATTTTCAAATCTACTTTGAGTTATTATAGTGCAAAATTTATTCCTATAGGTAACAAGTATAAACGACTAAAATTAAACCCCACATGGCTTACACCTTCTGTGAAAGGGGCAATACATGACAAAAAAAGGGCATTTAAAAAATACAAATCTGAGGGTACAGCTGTAGCCTTTGTAAAATATAAAGAGCTTAATAAAATCTGTAAAAATGTAATAAAATTAGCAAAAATACAAAATGAAAGGCAGGTGCCAAGGATAGTAAAACAAATCCCAAAAAATTCTTCAAGTATATAAATGCTAAAAAGCCAAGGTCTGAACATGTAGGACCCCTAGATAATGGTAATGGGGAGTTGATCACAGGGGATCAAGAGAAGGCAGAGTTACTAAATGGGTTCTTTAGCTCTGTGCATACAACTGAAGAAAGAGCAGCTGATGTAGCCGCTGCCAGTGCTGTTAATATATCAGTTGATATACTGAATTGGATGAATGTAGAGATGGTCCAAGCTAAATAAAATAAAATAAATGTGCACAAGGCCCCGGGACCAGATGGGTTACACCCTAGAATTCTTAAAGAGCTTAGTTCAGTTATTTCTGTCCCCCTTTTCATAATATTCAGAGAATCTCTAGTGACTGGTATAGTGCCAAGGGACTGGCGCAGGGCAAATGTGGTGCCTATTTTCAAAAAGGGCTCTAGGTCTTCCCCAGGTAATTAAAGACCAGTAAGCTTAACATCCATCGTGGGGAAAATGTTTGAGGGGCTATTGAGGGACTATATACGGGATTATGTGACAATAAATATCATTATAAGTGACAGCCAGCACGGTTTTACTAAGGACAGAAGTTGTCAAACTAACCTAATCTGTTTTTATGAAGAGGTGAGCAGAAGTCTAGACAGAGGGGCCGCTGTGGATTTAGTGTTTTTGGACTTTGCAAAGGCATTTGACACTGTCCCCCATAGACGCCTAATGGGTAAATTAAGGACTATAGGTTTAGAAAATATAGTTTGTAATTGGATTGAGAATTGGCTTAAGGACCGTATCCAGAGAGTTGTGGTCAATGATTCCTACTCTGAATGGTCCCCAGTTATTAGTGGTGTACCCCAGGGTTCAGTGCTGGGACCACTATTATTCAACTTATTTATTAATGATATAGAAGATGGGATTAATAGCACTATTTCTATTTTTGCAGATGACACCAAGCTATGTAATATAGTTCAGTCTATGGAAGATGTTCATGAATTACAGGCAGATTTAAACAAACTAAGTGTTTGGGCGTCCACTTGGCAGATGAAGTTTAATGTAGATAAATGTAAAGTTATGCATCTGGGTACCAACAACCTGCATGCATCATATGTCCTAGGGAGAGCTACACTGGCGGATTCACTTGTTGAGAAGGATCTGGGTGTACTTGTAAATCATAAACTCAATAACAGCATGCAGTGTCAATCAGCTGCTTCAAAGGCCATCAGGATATTGTCGTGTATTAAAAGAGGCATGGACTCGCGGGACAGGGATGTAATATTACCACTTTACAAAGCATTAGTGAGGCCTCATCTAGAATATGCAGTTCAGTTCTGGGCTCCAGTTCATAGAAAGGATGCCCTGGAGTTGGAAAAAATACAAAGAAGAGCAACGAAGCTAATTAGGGGCATGGAGAATTTAAGTTATGAGGAAAGATTGAAAGAATTAAACCTATTTAGCCTTGAAAAAAGACAACTAAGGGGGGACATGATTAACTTATATAAATATATTAATGGCACATACAAAAAATATGGTGAAATCCTGTTCCATGTAAAACCCCCTCAAAAAACAAGGGGGCACTCCCTCCGTCTGGAGAAAAAAAGGTTCAAGCTGCAGAGGCGACAAGGCTTCTTTACAGTGAGAACTGTGAATCTATGGAATAGCCTACCTCAGGAGCTGGTCACAGCAGGGACAGTAGATGGCTTTAAAAAAGGGTTAGATAATTTCCTAGAACAAAAAAATATTAGCTCCTATGTGTAGAAATTTTTCCTTCCCTTTTCCCTTCCCTTGGTTGAACTTGATGGACATGTGTCTTTTTTCAGCCGTACTAACTATGTAACTATGTAACTTGCGGCTCAATACTATTGATGCCGGTACCTGGATACTGAAAGCTGCAACCTGGTTACAAAACGGCCCTCAACTCTAAGCAGTACCTGCCAGTACAAGCTCTTATGGTGAGTTTACCAACTTACCACTACTATCCATTACTCTACCTATCAAGGTTCATCTTGCACCATGTGGCGCTGTGTATATTTTTCTCTTCTCAGACATCAGTACATTTTATGGCACTTTAAATGGTGTCAATAGAAACTACAATTCCTCCTGCAAGAAATAAGCCCTCACACCACTCTATTGACAGAAAAAGTTATGGCTCTTGGAAGGCGGGGAGTGAAAAACAAAAATAAAAAAGCAAAAAATGCATCAGTCCTAAAACGGTTAATTCATTTCTCATGAAAAAACTGTATGACCCCATGTGGGGTATTTCCGTACTCGGGAGAAATTGCTTTATAAAAATTGTGATATTCATTTTCGCGGCCTAATTCTAATAAATTCTGCAAAAGAATGGGCGGGGCGTCTAAATGCTCACTATACCCCTAGAAAAATTCCTTGAGGGGTGTTTCCAAAATGGGGTAACTTGGGGGGTTTCCACTGTTTTGGTCCCTCCAGGGCGTTGCAAACGCGACATGGCACCAAATACAAATCCAGCAAAATCCGTGCTCCAAAATCCAAATGGCGCTCCTTCCCTTCTAAACGCTGAAATGGGTCCAATCAGCAGTTTATTACCACATATGGGCTATTGCCATAATCAGGAGAAAATGCTTTACAAATGTTGTGGTTCTTTTTTTCCTTTATTCCTTGTAAAAATTTACAATTTCTAAGCTTTTTCTGAAAAAAAAAGTAGATTTTCATTTTCACGGCCTAATTCCATTAAGTTCTGCAAAAAACCTGTGTGGTCAAAATGCTAACTAAACCCCTAGATAAATTCCTTGAGAGGTGTAGTTTCCAAAATGGGGTCACTTTTGGGGTGTTTCCCCTGTTTTGGTCCCTCCAGGGTGTTGCAAACGCGACATTGCACCGAAAACCAATCCAGCAAAATCCGTGCTCCAAAATCCAAATGGCGCTCCTTCCCTTCTGAGACCTGCTGTGGGTCCAATCAGCAGTTTATTACCACATATGGAATATTGCCATAATCGGGAGACATTGCTTTACAAATGTTGTGGTGCATTTTCTACATTATTCCTTGTAAATATTAAAAATTTCTATGTTTTTTCAGAAAAAAAGTAGATTTTAATCTTTACAGACTAATTCAAATATATTTAGCGAAAAAAACCTGTTTGGTCAAAATACTAACTATACCCCTAGAGAAATTCATAAAACCTTATGTGTTACAAAAAAAAATGTATTAGAAATGAATTTCGCCCAAAAAAATAAAATTTGTAAATTTCACCTCTACTTTGCTTTAATTCCTGTGAAACGCCTAAAGGGTTAAAACACTTTGTGAATGCTTATTCAAATACCTTGAGGGGTGCAGTTTTCAAAATGGGATGACTTCTGGGGATTTTCTAATATATAAGGCCCTCAAAGCCGCTTTAGAACTGAACTGGTGCCTGAAAAAATGGCCTTTTGAAATTTTCTTTAAAATATGAGAAATTGCTGCTAAAGTTCCAAGCCTTGTAACGTCCCAGAAAAATAAAAGTACGTTCAAAAAACGATGCAAACATAAAGTAGACATATGGGAAATGTTAACTAGTAACTATTTTGTGTGGTATTACTATCTGATTTACAAGCAGATACGTTTAAATTTAGAAAAATGCTAATTTTTGCACATTTTTTCTACATTTTGTGTTTTCCATGAAAACTCACACTTATATTTATCAAATGAGTTGCAAAATGACTAGAAAATATAGTCAAGACATTGACAAGGTTAGAAATAATGATTTTTATTTGAAATAATAATTTTCTCCTTCAAACTTTCCTTTCGTCAAAGAATGCTCCATTTGCAGCAATTACAGCATTGCAGACCTTTGGCATTCTAGCTGTTAATTTGCTGAGGTAATCGGGAGAAATTTCACCCCATGCTTCCAGAAGCCCCTCCCACAAGTTGGATTGGATTGATGGGCACTTCTTGCGTACCATACGGTCAAGCTGCTCCCACAACAGCTCTATGGGGTTGAGATCTGGTGACTGCGCTGGCCACTCCATTACAGATAGAATACCAGCTGCCTGCTTCTTCCCTAAATAGTTCTTGCATAATTTGGAGGTGTGCTTTGGGTCATTTTCCTGTAGTAGGATGAAATTGGCTCCAATCAAACGCTGTCCACAGGGTATGGCATGGCGTTGCAAAATGGAGTGATAGCCTTCCTTATTCAAAATCCCTTTTACCTTGTACAAATCTCCCACTTTACCAGCACCAAAACAACCCCAGACCATCACATTACCTCCACCATGCTTGACAGATGGCATCAGGCACTCTTCCAGCATCTTCTCAGTTGCTCTGCGTCTCACAAATGTTCTTCTGTGTAATCCAAACACCTCAAACTTCGAGGTGTCTGTGTGCTTTTGCCCATATTAATCTTTTCCTTTTATTAGTCTCAGATATGGCTTTTTCATTGCCACTCTGCCCTGAAGGCCAGCATCCCGGAGTCGCCTCTTCACTGTAGACGTTGACACTGGCGTTTTGCGGTTACTATTTAATGAAGCTGCCAGTTGAGGACCTGTGAGGCGTCTATTTCTCAAACTAGAGACTAATGTACTTGTCTTGTTGCTCAGTTGTGCAGCGGGGCCTCCCACTTCTCTTTCTATTCTGGTTAGAGCCTGTTTGTGCTGTCCTCTGAAGGGAGTAGAACACACCCTTGTAGGAAATCTTCAGTTTCTTGGCAATTTCTCGCATGGAACAGCCTTCATTTCTAAGAACAAGAATAGACTGTCGAGTTTCACATGAAAGCTCTCTTTTTCTAGCCATTTTGAGAGTTTAAGCGAACCCACAAATGTAATGCTCCAGATTCTCAACTAGCTCAAAGGAAGGTCAGTTTTATAGCTCCTCTAAACAGCAAAACTGTTTACAGCGGTGCTAACATAATTGCACAAGGGTTTTCAAGTGTTTTCTAATCATCCATAAGCCTTCTAACACAGTTAGCAAACACAATGTACCATTAAAACACTGGAGTGATGGTTGCTGGAAATGGGCCTCTATACACCTATGTAGATATTGCATTAAAAAACAGACTTTTGCAGCTAGAATAGTCATTTAGCACATTAACAATGTATAGAGTGTATATCTGATTAATTTAATGTTATCTTCTTTGAAAAAAACTGTGCTTTTCTTTAAAAAAATCAGGAAATTTCTAAGTGACCCTAAACTTTTGAACGGTAGTGTACATTACAAGACACAAAGAAAAAGGGGGGGGGGGGAAAGCAACAATGGTATAACATAAATACATGTTACGCTGAACAAGTGTGTATTGAATTTTTTTACTTTATCAATAACTACAAATTGTCACGAGGCGGGGTGTGGACCCACTGGGCCATACCGGATAGCGGGATGGCAGCTGGCCAAACAGGTATGGTACAGAGTCTATAGTCCAGAAAAGGGCACCTGAGGCAGTGTAGACAGTAGCAAGGCAGGCTCGGCTGGGACCAGGCAACAGGTAGACTTCAGGCATGTAATAGTAGAACAGGCATGGAGATGCAGCACAACACGACAACAGCTCAGCATGGCAGTAGACCAGGATGGTAGAGATAGCACGGGAACCAGGATACAGGAACGGGAAGCACTGGGAAGCTGGAAGACACTTAGGAGACCATTTGCAAGACAGACTAAGGGAAACAACAACAACGCTCAGGTGAGGATAAGAAGGGCGGTGACCCTCTTATAGTCCAGCAGTCCATGAGTTGATGATGATTTTCAGGTGACAGGCTCGATACCCGGAAATGAGTGCCGGCGCCTCACAGGAGGGACGACGAAGCACAGCAGCAGGACGTCCATGGCCGCAGTCATCAAGGGGTAAGGTAGAACGACAGACCGTAAATGTTACAGTATCCCCCCTTATACGCCCTCTCTTCTTGGGACCAGAACGGGAGAGAAACTTCCTTATGAGGACAGGGGCATCAATGTTCTCCTCTGGCTCCCAAGACCTCTCTTCTGGGCCGAATCCCCTCCAATGCACCAAATAAAACGTGCTTTCTCCCACCCTCTTGGTGGGTAGAATCTGCCTTACCTCGAAAGTACCTGACGAACCACCAGGAGCCACTGTGGAACTAGGAGTCCTAGAGAAGTGGTTCAGGACCACAGGCTTCAGCAAGGAGACATGGAAGGAGTTAAGGATCTTGAGTGTAGGAGGCAGCCGCAGCTTGTACGACACCGGGTTAAATTGTAGCAGGATCTCGAAGGGTCCGAGGAACCTGGGATCAAATTTGCAGGACGGTACCCTCAGCTGGATATTCTTTGAGGACAACCAGACTCTCATACCTGGAAGAAACTGAGGAGGATCCCGTCTTCTAGTATCTGCTTTTCTCTTCATGCGATCCACAACCAGCAGAATAGAAGATTGGGTCTGTCGCCATATTTGCAGAAAGTTGCTGAAGGTCGAGTCAGCTGCAGGCACCTGGGACACAGTAGAGACAGGAAGAGGCATTCGAGGATCTTGACCGTAGACTATGAAGAACGGGCTGGAGGTGGTGGACTCACTAGTATGGTTGTTATAGAAGAACTCTGCCACGGGAGCAGCTGCACCCAGTCATCATGTCGTCTGGAAACAAAGTGCCGCACATAGTTATCCATAATTTGGTTAATCCTCTCGACTTGCCCATTGGACTGGTGATGATAGGCGGAAGAGAAGTCCAACTTTACACCAAGGAGACCGCAGAGTGCTCTCCAAAACTTCGAAGTGAACTGGACCCCTCGATCCGAAACAATATGCAGGGGCAAGCCGTGCAGACGGAAGTTGTGTTGCATGAAGAGGTCAGCCAGTGGAGCAGCAGAAGGCAGGCCAGTCAGGAGAAAAAAATGAGCCATTTAAGAGAATCGATCCACCACCACCCAGATCACACTGCAACCCGCAGAGAGAGGGAAATTCGTGACAAAGTCCATTGCAACATGCTGACAGGGGGCATCGGGCACAGGCAGTGGTTGGAGAAGACCAGCTGGTGGGCAACTTTATTAGCTGCACATACCGTGCATGAAGAGACGAAGTCCCTGACGTCTTTGGGCAGCGTGGGCCACCAGAACTGATGGGCGATTAGGTCTTGGGTCTTACGAGTCCCCGCGTGACCTGCCAGCTTGGAGCTGTCAACCCAGCGTAGGAATGTCTCTAACCTGTAGAGGGTTCACAGAGAAGATGCAGAAAGTATCAATAATATTCTGTGGAGAATCTACAGGGTCCTCTGTTTCGAATGACCTAGACAAGGCATCGGCCCTCACATTCTTGTCAGCAGGTCGGTAGTGGAGTTCGAACCGGAATCGAGCAAAGAATAACAACCACCTGGCTTGACAAGGATTCAACCATTGAGCCGTCTGTAAATAGGTCAGATTCTTGTGATCCGTGAAGACCAGTATAGGGTGGACTGTGCCTTCCAGTAGGAGTCTCCACTCCTGCAGGGCCAGCTTGATGGCCAGTAACTCCCGATCCCCAATAGAGTATTTGCGCTCTGCGGAAGAAAACTGTTTGGAATAGTAGCCACATACCATGCCTTTAGAACCTCTCTGGAACAACAGTGCACCTGCACCAACAGAGGAAGCGTCCACCTCTAAAGAAAACTGTGGGGACACATCAGGGTGGTAAAGTATAGAGGCTGACGGGAAGGCTTTTTTCAGGGTCTCAAATGCGGCTTCAGCTTCCGGAGTCCACATTTTGGCATTCATACCCTTCTTTGTGAGGGAAGAGATGGGGGCTGTCAATGACGAGAAGTTGGGGATGAACAGCCGGTAGAAGTTGGCGAATCCCAGGGAGCGTTGTATGGCCCTTAAGCCTTAGGGGCGTGGCCACTCCAGGACAGCCTTTACCTTCTCAGGGTCCATTTTGAGGCCCTGATCGGAGATGATGTAGCTCAGGAAGGGAAGAGATCTTTTTTCAAACATGCACTTCTCCAGTTTGGCGTAAAGATGATTCTCCCTGAAACGAAGCAACACCTGGCGGACATGACTCTGATGAGTTACTGGATCTGGGGAAAAAAATCTAAATGTCATCGAGATACACCACAACACAGATATAGAGGAGATCATGAAAAATGTCATTGACAAATTCTTGAAACACTGCGGGGGCGTTACACAGGCCGAAGGGCATCACTAGGTATTCATAGAGCCTGTCACGAGTATTAAATGTGGTCTTCCACTCGTCACCCTGAAGAATCCGAATCAGGTTGTAGGCCCCCGCAAGTCCAGTTTAGAAAAAAAATTTGTCCCCCGTATGTGATCGAACTGTTCCGAAATGAAAGACAAAAAGTACCTGTTCTTAACTGTGATCCGATTGAGGCCTCGGTAGTCAATGCAGGAACGGAGGGATCCATCCCTCTTCTTGACAAAGAAGAACCCGGCTCCGGCCAGGGATGAGGATTTACGAATGAGGCCCCACTCCAGATTCTCCTTAATATAGGTCGACATAGACTGAGTCTCTGGTAGGGAGAGAGGGTATACTCTACCGCGAGGAGGGGATGAATCAGGAACCAAGTCGATCGGACAACCATAGGTACGATGAGGCGGCAAGGTCTCTGCTTCCTTCTTGTCGAAGACATCAGCGAACTGAGAGAAACACGGAGGCAACCCTGCCAATGTCTGATGCGGAGAAGGCTGCGGTGGATGGATATGACCCAGACAGCGGTCGAGACACTTGGGACCCCACTGGAGAACCTCTCTGGAGTTCCAATCCAGGACTGGGGCGTGCAAACGGAGCCAAGGCAAACTCAGCAGCACGGGTTTGACGGCCTTAGGCAGAACAAACAGGGAGATGAGCTCAGTGTGAAGAGCTCCCACTTGAAGTCTCAATGGCTTGGTCACGGTAAAAACTGGATCAGGCAAAGGCAGTCCATCTACCGAGGCAACGATCAACGGCCTTTCCAGGCAGACAGTGGGCAACTGGAGAAGATCCACAAGGTCTTGACGGATGAAATTAGCTGCAGAGACAGAGTCCAGGTAGGCAGAAACCGGATGGAGCCTCTCGCCTGCGACGATGGTCACGGCAATAAACAGTTTGGAAGAGAGTTCACTATTAAACGCAGTAGCGCCCAGGGTTGTCTCTCCAACCAAACCAAGGCGTTGGGGTTTTTTGGTTTCTGTGGATACAGACGCACGACATGGCCAGCGAGGCCGCAATACAGACAGAGACCAGAGGTGCACCTGCGCTGTTTCTCTTGTATAGACAATTTTAGGCGATCCACCTGCATCGGCACCTCGGGCATAGCAGCAGATGAAGGCAAGAGGGGTTGTTGTAAGTTGGGCACCAATCTAGGAAGCCGTCTCTCCTGTTGCACCTCATGAGACCTCTCCCTGAGCCTTATATCTACCCAAGTAGCCAGCAGAATCAGGTCGTCCAAGGCAGGTGGTAGGTCTCGGGCAGCAAGTTTGACAATGATCCTGGGCGACAGGCCATGCCAGAAGGATGCCACCAGGGCCTCATTGTTCCAGGACAGCTCTCCCGCCAGGGTCCGGAAATGGATGGTGTATTCGCCCACGGAGGAGTCCTCTTGGCGAAGGTTGAAGATAGCCGTGGCTGCCGACGAAACACGTCCTGGCTCCTAAAAAACAGTACGGAACAACCGCATGAACCCCTGGAAGTCTTGAGTCTCGGGTCCCTGACGTTCCCAGATTGGGTTCGCCCATGCCAGGTCCTTGCCAGCAAGTAGGGACACGATGAAGGCGATCTTGGTTCCATCCGACGGCAATGCTCGGGCGTGCAGGGAAAAATGGATATAGCATTGGTTCAGAAATCCCCTGCACGTACTTGTGTCTCCATGGAACCGAGAAGGTAATGGCAGCGAGAACCGGGAATCCGAACCGGAACCACCAGGAGAAGTAGCAGGAGGGTCGGTCGGAGGAGCTTGTATAGAGGAAATGGAAGCAGTTAGCGCCCCTAGCTGCTGCGCCATGGAGTTCACTGCTACAAGTAGTTGATCCTGTCTTGTTCGGAGATCCTGCAGGTCCGCCTGCATGGCTTGGGAGGGTGACATGCCCTTAAATTGACCAGTGGGGTCCATGGTCTGAGCGTACTGTCACGAGGCGGGGTGTGGACCCACTGGCCCGTACCGCGTAGCGGGATGGCAGCTGGCCAAACAGGTATGGTACAGAGTCTATAGTTCAGAAAAGTGTGCCTGAGGCAGTGTGGACAGTAGCAAGGCAGGCTCGGCTGGGTCTAGGCAGCAGGTAGACGTCAGGTGTGGAGTAGTAGAACAGGTGTGGAGATCCAGCACAACACGACAACAGCTCAGCACGGCAGTAGACCAGGATGGTACAGAGAGCACGGGAACAAGGATACAGGAACGGGAAACACTGGGAAGCTGGAAGACACTTAGGAGACCATTTGCAAGACAGACTAAGGGAAACAACAACAAAGCTCAGGCGAGGTCAAGAAGGGCGGTGACCCTCTTATAGTCCAGGAGTTCATGAGTTGATGATGATGATTTTGATGTGCGCATGCTGGCCCTTTAAGAGTGGGCACGAGCGCGCATGAACACCTGTCAAGAGACAGGCTCGATACCCGAAAGTGAGTGCCGGCGCCTCACAGGGGGACGACGCAGCACAGCAGCAGGATGTCCATGGCCGCAGTCATCAAGGGTTAAGTTAGAATGACTGACCGTGGCCATAGACGTTACACAAATGGCAGAGAAAACGATAGACAAAAAAATAAAATAATAAATAAAAATGACCTATAATCAGGAGTAGGAGGAGGCATCAAATCACAGGTATAGATACGGCATTATATTGTGGCAAAAATTGCAGCAAAAATCTATAATCAAACCATACAGTCCAATTGTATGAAGGTGTCTATAAACACAAGTTAAGGAGTTGATGTAATAAGTATAATACTCCACTAGATGGCAATGGGAGCACGGGTATAAAATAACCTTAATGAATTACATTCTGTATAGTACAGGCCGGACCCGACTGAAAGCCATAGGGGTAGGCCACCATAAACAGTTATGTAGGTAGGGAAAGAGTTAAGCATACTTCCCAACTTTTGAATTTGGAAAAGAGGCACATTTCTAAGCCACGCCCCTAAACACGCCCGATATCCCGCATAAACACATCAAATCACGGCCACATCCTTCTACAAATAACAAGCGCACATTCTCACTGCGGATCTCTAGACTGTCTGGATATCACAGATATTATGGATCCGGTTATGTCGTCTTTATGTTACTTTTCCTCACTTGGGTATAACATTTGCTCATCACGGCAGCAGCAGCTGCAGGACAAACCAAAAGGCTGAGAACAATGAAAGCTAAGAGGGAGACCCTGTGGTTGATGACTTTTCAATTGACAGGTAGCAGAGTTACATGATGGGGATTTTTTTTTTCCAGTTGTGTAACTCTGCTACCGGTCAATAGAAAAATCATCCACCAGAGCACCGCTGTAGATAGCTCCACACACAGCCCCCATGTACATAGCTCCACACACAGCCCCCTGTACATAGCGCCAGACACAGCCCGCCTGTACATAGCACCACACACAGCCCCCCTGTAGATAGCTCCACACACAGCCCCCCTGTAGATAGCGTCAGACACAGCCCCCCTGTAGATAGTGCCAGACACAGCCCCCCTGTAGATAGCGTCAGACACAGCCCCCCTGTAGATAGCGCCAGACACAGCCCCCCTGTAGATAGCGCCAGGCACAGCCCCCCTGTAGATAGCATCACACACAGCCCCCCTGTAGATAGCTCCACACACAGCCCCCATAGGGGATAGCTCCACACACAGCCCCCATAGGGGATAGCTCCACAAACCGCCCCGTGTAGATAGCACCACACACAGCCCCCCTGTATATAGCTCTACACACAGCCCCCTGTACATAGCGCCAGACACAGCCCCCCTGTATATAGCTCAACACACAGCCCCCTGTACATAGCGCCAGACACAGCCCCCTGTAGATAGCGCAACTCAACCCCCTTATACTTTGTGCTACAATGCCGCCAGAGCGGAGATCGGTAGAGGTAGCCGACTGCTGCCACTCTCCGCTCTGCTTTGACGTCACTCACCGTCAGAAGAAGGCAGGAGTCTTGTAGCGGCGTTCTCACTGGTGTCGATGCCGGCCTTGGAGTGGACCAGTGAGGTCAGATGACAGGTCAGGTGACCGGTAATGGTAGCCAGCCGCTGGGGGATGGGGGCGTGGCCAGGGACGGGGAGTAGCGGTGTCGGTGCAGACGGAGAAGGATAAAAGAGGTGGGTGAAGTGCGGTTAGAAGATAAGGCAAAAGGGGAGGTGTACGTCTGCTCTGAAGCCAGAGGTGAGGGACAAAATATGTAAGGATGAATACGTTGAGATATTTTCATTGTTGCCATTGGAGAAGTTCAACTTAGACAAGGGCAAGTGGTTGGAAAGTAAGAAGGAGAAAGAAGAGAAGCGGCTGGGGGCGCTAGCCAAGGGCCTGACTCCGGTGAAATGGGAAGAAATGTAGCCCTTCTTAAATAGATTGGGAAGTTTGGCTGTCAGCTCTGGAAGGGGTAAGGTCAGACGAGGATCGGGTGGTGGCGTTGCTGGATTTTCTGGGCCAGGTTTCGGTCGCAGGCTGTTCGGTATTCAAGGTTAGTCGTTTTGTGGTAGCCCTAGCCTTTGGTTTTAAGCTCCGGGGTTGCAGGGATATTACAAAGCATTTTTGGTTGGCCAGGCCCTGAAGGGTTATAGAAAGGGGAGGGTGTTGCTTGATCGTCGCCGCCCGGTGTCTTTTGTGTTGTTGAAACAGTTGTGGGAGGTATTGGTGAGGGTTTGTGTTTCGGACTTTGAGGTGGCCTTGTTTCGTTTGGCATTCTCGTGGGCGTTTTTTGGGGCCATGCGGGTAGGTGAGCTGGTTGCGCCTAGCACCAGGAGGGCTGGGGGGGCTGCAGAGGCAGGATGTGTTGCTGTCAGACGGGTGTGTGGAGTTCTGGATCCGGCGATCTAAGACGGACTAGGGAGGGCGTGTTAAGCGGGTCGTGTTGGGGGCAGCAGCGGGGGCTACGATGTGCCCGGTCGTATGCTTTACGGGCTATAGTAACATTCGGCGGGTGGCAAGCAGGCAGCTGTTGTGCCATGCGGATGGGTCCTTTTTGTCTCGCTACCAGTTTACGTGGGTTTTCCGTTGGTGTTTTGGGCATTTGGGGTTGGATGGGTCCTTATTCGCCCATTCCTTTCGTATTGGGGCAGCAACGGAGGCAGCAGTGGGGGTTGGGGTCGGAAGTGGTGAAATGGATCGGCCGGTGGGACTCACGCCGGTTCCAGTTGTATGTGCGCCCGCAATTTTTATAAGGATTATGTGCTTGTTGGCGTTCCCCCCCCCCCCACCCACACTTCCCATTCCCCTTCCTTCCCATCCTAGTATTGGGTATAGAAATTATATATTTTTTGATAAAAATATATATGTAAAAAACTGGATATTTTGGAAAGCGCTACTCAATATGAAGAATAAGAAGAGTGATGCTGATAAGCAGGTTTATTGTATAACAAGGATGGGCAACGCGTTTCAACGCACAACATGCGTCTTCGTCAGGCCAAAATTAGGTATGAAACAAGCAAGACATACATCTTATATGCACATGTGGATGAGGGGGAGTGGTTTTTTGCCTCTTATCCCCTCCCCCTCATCCACATGTGCATATAAGATGTATGTCTTGCTTGTTCCATACCTAATTTTGGCCTGATGAAGACGCATGTTCTGCGTTGAAACGCGTTGCCCATCCTTGTTATACAATAAACCTGCTTATCAGCATCACTCTGCTTATTCTTCATATTGAGTAGCGCTTTCCAAAATATCCAATTTTTTACATATATATTTTTTTTAAAATATATATAATTACTGTAAAGGATCTGCCAGACACAGCTTCTGTGTCGACGCCCGTGGTTAATCAGTCTGCACCTGCTCGTAAGTCTGATAGAGTGACTCGATCCTCTACCACTCGGGCTGGGAGGCTGAGAAGTGGGAGAGCCTATCACAGCCTGGCCAGACGGAGCTAGCTCCCACCCTCTGTCTATTTATACCTTCATTTCCTGCTCCTCCTTTGCCTGTGATTCTGCCTGTTTCCTGGCTCTGCTGCTGCTTGTACTATTGTCCTCTGCTTCATATTGAACCTGGCTTTACTGACTACTCTCCTGCTCTGCGTTTGGTACCTCGTACACTCCTGGTTTGACTCGGCTTGTTCACTACTCTTGTTGCTCACAGTGTTGCCGTGGGCAACTGCCCCATTTCCCTTAGCTTCTGTGTACCCTTGTCTGTTGTCTGTCATGCACTTATTGAGCGTAGGGACCGTCGCCCAGTTGTACACCGTCGCCTAGGACAGGCTGTGCAAGTAGGCAGGGACTGAGTGGCGGGTAGATTAGGGCTCACCTGTCTGTCTCCCTGCCCCGTCATTACAATTTCTATTTACTTGCGGCTCATTACCATTGATGCTAGCACCTGGATACTGAAAGCTGCAACCTGGTTACAAAAACAGTCTTCCACTCTAAGCTGTACCTGCCAGTACGAGCTTTTACGGTGAGTCTAACAACGTACCACTACAATTCATCGTTCTACCTATCAAGGTTTATCTTGCACCATGTGGCGCTGTGTACACTTTTCTTTTCTCAGACATTACTAGTATTGGTTATTACATTTTGCTTTATCATTTTAGGTCCCTCGTACAGCTTGGTGTGGATTCTTGGGCAATCTTACGTGCATTGGGTGGCGGAGAGGGCCGATATTCGTCCGCCGGAGGGGCGACAGTTGGGTTTCTGGCGGGAGGAAGTGTTGGTTCTGTGGCTGGGCAGGAGAGGTATGGGGTGGAGCAGGGTGTTGAATGATGTCCATAGGTTTGCGCAGTTGGATAGGGCCCCTGATGTGCTGGTGTTGCACATGGGGGTAATGATTTGGGTCTTCGCCCCTTTAGGGAATTGATCAGGGATATTAAGTACAATCTACTTAGGTTATGGTCCAGTTTCCCAGGGGTTACGCGTAAGTCCTGGAAGCATGCTCGGTCGGTGGCACGCTTGAACAAGACATGGGTGAAGGTCAATAGGGCGGTTTCGGGGTTCGTGGTAATGAACAGGGGCATCTTCGTGTGTCATTATGACTTTGGTGGTCTAAGTATGTTCGTGAGGCGGATTGGGGGTCCTTGGAGTTGGTGGTAAATTGGTGTGGGGGGGGGGATTCATCGGGGGTATGGTCCCTCCCTAATTTATTATGGTTTGGTGGTCTGGTCAATTTGGGCTCCTGCTGGGTGGTGTCCCGGGGAGTGGTTTGCAGTTTAGGTCAGCCAACTGCAGGTATGACGGTGCCCCTGAGCCTGTAGGGTAACAGCTGGGAGTAAAATATGGTGCAGGTGGGCTGTTTATGTTGACAGACTTTTGTAGCTCCAAGGACTCCCATTCCATTGTTATTATTATTATTATTATTATTATATGTAAATTGTTGTTTCCTTTATGTTTGTTTGTTTGTAACTAAAATGGCTGCTGTGGCCAAATCTATACAAACCAGGTGTCCGTGTTTTCTTAGAGGGGACAGGTTGGGTAGGTTGTATGGCCATAGGAGGTGAAGAGGATAGGATTCATAATAACGGTACCCTTAGGAGAATGAACGTACTCTACAGTCCCCTGCTCATGTATCACATAAACTAAGTGAATCCGGTACAGTGGGTAAAGTGAAAAACTACACTAGTCTAAGCATTAAAGTCATGATACATGGAGGAGGAGACAGGAGCCGGGAAGCAGTGAGTATAGAACCCTCAAGATAGAAAATATAGTATAAGTAGCGTAAGTGGGATGATAAGATTTCTTCAATATGGTAAATACCTGAGCCGTGGTGGTTAGACTGTATGGACGAGCGCGTGTCAATATACTGGTGGCTGGCCGCTGAGTGATGGCGCTGGCTGTAAGTGTTCCCTGCTCACTTCAAATAGGGCGCCAAGGAGATTTCTAGTGACGTAGGTGGGCGGGGCGATGACATCAGTATAGACGTGTCAGCGATACCATCATACCAGTCATGTCGGGGGTCAGATGCGGCTGCAGTGCGCTACCTAAATAATGCAATCGGTGACAGGAGGTGAGAAACATAGACGCTAAGAGGTTGCTAGGCTACAAGGGGGGGAAGGAAGTTCCGTCGGCAGTATACAATATGAACGGGTAAGCGGAGTACTACAGTGGCAATTTATTGATGTAACCTTACTGTGTTAAAATGATATGGCGCAGCATAGGGGTAGATGTTTAAAGCCATGTGTAATAGTAACAGTATGTACATAAGTGTGTATAGTGTGCGACAGTAAGAATGGAAATGTCTGAAAAGTGTGCACAGCTAGTGGTGGTGGATGTAAAGTATGTATGGGAGCTGAAAGATATAGGGAAAAAAATATTTTGAAAAAAATTGAAAAAGCAAGGAATTAGCTAGCTCCTAAAATATCCATAAAAAGGGATACCATAGTAGTTTAATTGATCTATCACAGTTCTTGGCGGGTAATGGTAACTCCATCAGCGTGTCTGGAGGAGGAAGAAATCGTATCATCATCTTAAAGGCTACATAACAGTTCAGGATATGTTAATAACGGCATATTACAAGTAAATTTTTATCAGATTTTTCATCAGATTTATTACAGATTGTCAGATCATAACACCCTGTAATCAGACATAAATTTTGTCAAACAGTACGCGACTTTATAAGAAACTACTGAGTTCGTAGTCCCTATTAAAGAGACTCGGTCACCACATTATAAGTGTCCTATCTCCTACATAAGGAGATGGGCGCTATAATGTAGGTGACAGTAATGCTTTTTATTTAAAAAAACGATCTTTTTTCACAACGTTAGGAGCGATTTTGGTTTATGCTAATGAGCTTTCTTAATGCTCAAGTGGGCGTACTTTTACTTTCGACCAAGTGGGCGTTGTACAGAGGAGTGCATGACGCTGACCAATCGGCATCATGCACTCCTCTCCATTCATTTACACTGCACTAGCGATATAGATATGTGCAGCCTCATACACAAATCCTAACATTACTACAGTGTCCTGATAATGACTACACATGAAATCCAGCCTGGACGTCATGTGTACTCAGAATCCTGACACTTCTGACTCTTTTTTTGTGTGATTCCGGCAAGTGAAACCAAATCTCGCGAGATCACGGAGCTAAACGAGATTTGCTTTCACTTGCCGGAATCTCACAAAAAAAAGAGTCAGAAGTGTCAGGATTCTGAGTACACATGACGTCCAGGCTGGATTTTATGTGTATTCATTATCAGGACACTGTAGTAATGTTAGGGTTTGTGTATGAGGCTGCACATAGCGATATATCTATATCGCTAGTGCAGTGTAAATGAATGGAGAGGAGTGCATGATGCCGATTGGTCAGCGTCATGCACTCCTCTGTACAACGCCCACTTGGTCGAAAGTAAAAGTACGCCCACTTGAGCATTAAGAAAGCTCATTAGCATAAACCAAAATCGCTCCTAACGTTGTGAAAAAAGATCATTTTTTTAAATAAAAAGCATTACTGTCACCTACATTACAGCGCCGATCTCCTTATGTAGGAGATAGGGCACTTATAATGTGGTGACAGAGTCTCTTTAAGTCCCTTCGATTCCAATGTCTGCAGTTTGTGGATCCAAAACGCTTCCCTTTGTTTTAGGGTTTTGATCCTATCTCCCCCTCTTCTAGGGGCTGGTATATGTTCAATCACCTGGAACCTGAGCTGTGCAATATTATGATGTTCTTTGTTAAAGTGTGCTGGGATGGGGAGTAGTGTCTTGCTGCATCTTATGGTAGACTTATGCTGACTAATACGGTCTTTTATGCATTGTGTAGTCTCTCCTACATAAGCCAAGCCACACGGGTATTTGATCAAATAGACCACATAATTTGTGTTACATGTGAAGAAATCATGAATGGGTATGCTCTGACCAGTCTGTGGGTGATGTATCTTGGCGTCTTTGATAATGTGGGAACATTTCATACAGGATCGGCATGGGAAGGTTCCTTTTTTAGGTGTACTAAGGAACGTTTGGCGTTGTAGCTACTACGGTATCCATTTTTATGGATATTTTAGGAGCTAGCTAATTACTTGCCTTTTTTTCCAAAATATTTTTTTGTCTTGTGATGTATAATATACATACTTACCTTGACTATTTTTCGCTCGGACCGAAATGTCGCACTCTGCCACTGGCATTAAAAACAAAATAAAAATTACCTTTATCTCAAATTGGTGTGCAGGATACTCTTTTCATACCCAGGAAGGAGTCAGTTCTCTCCATAACCTGACAGGCCCCACAACTTCCACAAGGCACATTACCCCATGTTGGCGCCCTGGATCCAAATATATATTGGTGCCGTCCTGTCTGTGTCGCCCTGATTTCATGACCAGATTATGGGCACTCAGTCTATACCGGCTCAGGATCTGTCTGTCTCTGGGGTTTGGCAGTTTCTCCAGATATGGCGCCAGTTTGTATTCTCTCTGTAGACTCCAGTATATACAGTGAAGGAAATAAGTATTTGATCCCTTACTGATTTTGTAAGTTTGCCCACTGTCAAAGACATGAACAGTCTAGAATTTTTAGGCTAGGTTAATTTTACCAGTGAGAGATAGATTATATATATATATATATATATATATATATATATATATATATATATATAAAAACAGAAAATCACGTAGCCAAAATTATATATATTTATTTGCATTGTGCACAGAGAAATAAGTATTTGATCCCCTACCAACCATTAAGAGTTCAGTCTCCTCCAGACCAGTTACACACTCCAAATTAACTTGGTGCCTGCATTAAAGACAGCTGTCTTAAATGGTCACCTGTATAAAAGACTCCTGCCCACAGACTCAATTAATCAGTCTGACTCTAACCTCTACAACATGGGCAAGACCAAAGAGCTTTCTAAGGATGTCAGGGACAAGATCATAGACCTGCACAAGGCTGGAATGGGCTACAAAACCATAAGTAAGACGCTGGGTGAGAAGGAGACAACTGTTGGTGCAATAGTAAGAAAATGGAAGACATACAAAATGACTGTCAATCGACATCGATCTGGGGCTCCATGCAAAATCTCACCTCATGGGGTATCCTTGATCCTGAGGAAGGTGAGAGCTCAGCCGAAAACTACACGTGGGAACTTGTTAATGATCTCAAGGCAGCTGGGACCACAGTCACCAAGAAAACCATTGGTAACACATTACGCCGTAATGGATTAAAATCCTGCAGTGCCCGCAAGGTCCCCCTGCTCAAGAAGGCACATGTACAGGCCCATCTGAAGTTTGCAAATGAACATCTGGATGATTCTGAGAGTGATTGGGAGAAGGTGCTGTGGTCAGATGAGACTAAAATTGAGCTCTTTGGCATTAACTCAACTCGCCGTGTTTGGAGGAAGAGAAATGCTGCCTATTACCCAAAGAACACCATCCCCACTGTCAAGCATGGAGGTGGAAACATTATGTTTTGGGGGTGTTTCTCTGCTAAGGGCACAGGACTACTTCACCGCATCAATGGGAGAATGGATGGAGCCATGTACCATCAAATCCTGAGTGACAACCTCCTTCCCTCCACCAGGACATTAAAAATGGCTCGTGGCTGGGTCTTACAGCACAACAATGACCCGAAACATACAGCCAAGGCAACAAAGGAGTGGCTCAAAAAGAAGCACATTAAGGTCATGGTGTGGCCTAGCCAGTCTCCAGACCTTAATCCCATCAAAAACTTATGGAGGGAGCTGAAGATCCGAGTTGCCAAGAGACAGCCTCGAAATCTTAATGATTTACAGATGATCTGCAAAGAGGAGTGGGCCAAAATTCCATCTAACATGTGTGCAAACCTCATCATCAACTACAAAAAACATCTGACTGCTGTGCTTGCCAACAAGGGTTTTGCCACCAAGTATTAAGTCTTATTTGCCAAAGGGATCAAATACTTATTTCTCTGTGCACAATGCAAATAAATATATATAATTTTGACAATGTGATTTTCAGTTTTTTTTTAAATATAATCTATCTCTCACTGGTAAAATTCACCTAGCCTAAAAATTCTAGACTGTTCATGTCTTTGACAGTGGGCAAACTTACAAAATCAGCAAGGGATCAAATACTTATTTCCTTCACTGTAGTGAGTTTTTGGAATGGATGTTTTTATGTCGTTCCTCCAGTGTCATGGCACGGGGTGTGGACCCACTGGGCCGTACCGCGTAGCGGGATAGCAGCTGGCCAAACAGGTACAAAACAATGTCTATAGTTCAGAAAGGGTACCTGAGGCAATGTAGACAGTAGCGGCGATTCAGGCTAAGATGAGGCTCCGACAGTAGACAGACAGACAGGCGGGGTGTGACAATAGATGCAGCAGAAAACACAACATGACTCCAACTCTTGACGGCACAGTAGCACGGGATACAGGGTACAGGCAGCAGGAACGGGTAACACTGGGAACTGGATACCAATGTTACATTATTGTTACATTGTGTTTGGGGAGAAATGGGAAGAGGTTTTTTTTTTAAACTTTTTTTACACTCCTGAAAATGTATCTAACAAATTATTTTTTTCTTACACATTTTATTATTTCCCCTAGGGAACTTAGATCGCTGGTACAATACACTGCAATACATGGATGACTTAAGGAAACTGCGTAACAAGCTTAGCTACGCTGTTTCCAGAACTCACATAGTAGTGAATGGCAGTTACAGAAGCAGCGTAGCATGCTACGCTGTTTCCGTAAGTACTTTTCAGTTGTAACCAGGAAGTGAAGTGGCCGGAAGACAGCGGAGCCGGGTAAGATAGAACGGGTTTAGGGGGCCCCATTCTGGAGATAGATGTGGGACCCGCATCTATTTGACATGTATGACATATCTTGTCATAAATGTCCTTCATGGGATTACCACTATAAAGGCCGCGGTCACTATTGACCGCGGCATTTAACTAGTTAAACTGCCAGGAACAGTTCAGCGTGTAAGCTGCTGACACCTTCAGTGTATGGAGCTGGGTCAGCGCGTGAGCCCGCTCCATACATCATCCCCTCCACGCTCCATGATGTGCCGGCACATCATGGGTCGGGAAGGGGTTAAGTAAGAAGCGGTCAGGGGGCCTGGCGCTGCCGGGTACCTTGACTGCCGACTATAAGACGCAAGGACTTTTTAGCAAGATTTATTCTTGCTAAAAACTGCGTCTTATAGTCTGAAAAATATGGTAATATTGCTATCACAGCCAGTTAGAGCACCATAAAAGCAAGGAATACATTTCATCTGAGATCTGCCAGAGGAATAATAAAGATATGCTAGTCTAGGAAATTGTATGTTACTAGATTGGAGTCCTGTTATTGCATGTCTTATCTGAAGATATATTTTTTTTAAAAATCAGCGTTTGGGATGTGATATGTACGGGAAAGAGACTCAAAGGAACACAAAGAACCTTCTGCATATAAATTCCCTATCTTTGTAAGACCTAAAGTCACCCATTTTGAAATATCAATAGAGGGAATTGGAGAGTATAAATACAGTAGAGGTAATTGGTGGAAAACCCCTAAATCCAACTAAGAGCAATTGGTCACATCGTGTATTTATAACAGTAAAAGAAAAAACCCACACCGATTTAATGTCTATTGAATTAAATATCTTATTGGGGGGAAAGCAGTGCTGCTGCTAGGACTAAAGGAAAGAAAGTAGAAATTAGACTTTCCTTGACGTCCTCACCATGGGAATGTAGCACGTAACCATTTTAGGGTGGGTCTTCTTGAATTGCGGACAAAATGACCGCTCGACCAAAAAATGTTTCAGCAAAACTTTTCTGATGTCTAGCTTATAATGTTTTACAAATGTATGTGGAGAGGTCCACGAGGCTGTTCTGCAAATCTGATCAATTGGAATGCAGCTTCTCTTTGCCCATGACGTGAATATGGCTCTAGTAGAGTGAGCTCTGAGGCTCTGGGGAGTCTGTAAACCAGCCTGCGTGCAGCAGATAGTAATCACCTCCCTTATCCATCTGGACAGGGATGACTTAGATGATTTTTGACCTTTATGTTGGCCTTGAAATGATAGAAAAAGATGGTCGGATTTTCTAAACATTTTGGTTCGATGAATATATGTTTTTAAGGCTCTACTGGCATAGGGGTTCAGATGATATTTTCTTGCCTAAGAAGGCTGGGAGGAGGAGGAGGAAAGTTGGTGGTTTTGCACCATCTCAGAAATGCCAACCTAATCCTGCCATAGGTTTTGTTGGTCGCAACCCCTTTAGATTGTAAGAGGGTGTTGATGACTGTCTCTGACAGTCCTGATTTTGCTAAAAGGGAGCGATCAACCTCCATGCTGTCAATTGGAGACTGTTTAGATAGGGACAATAGCGATTGCCTTGTGTCACAAGGGATGGAATCTAAGGCAGAACCCAGGAGACTCCTTTGCTCATTGACATGAGTAGGGAGAACCACGATCTTTTTGGCCAGAAATGGCAGATGGCAATTGTCGAGGCTTGTTCCCGTATGATCTTCTGTAAGACCGTTGGGATCATCGGGATAGGCGGGAATATGTATGCCAGGTGGAACTTCCATGGTATGGATAGAGCGTCTATGACCCACGGCTTGTCTGCGCTGAACAGGGAGCACAATAGGTCCACATTCGCATTCTGTCATGTGGCCATCAGGTCCACTTGTGGCTGCCCCAGGATTCCATTATCTGATAGTAGACTTGTTGGTTTAGAGACCATTCTCCTGGTAGCGGAAGGTCGCGGCTCAGCCTGTCTGCTATAATGCTGAGGGTCCCTTTTATATGCACAGCTATCAGCTCTGGAGCATAAACTTCAACCCACTATAGCATCGGTGCCACTTCTATAAGAAGGGCTATGGATCGGGTGCCTCCCTGGTGGTTCAAGTAGGAGACTGTGGTCGCATTGTCGGAGCGAACTCTGATCGCTTTCCCCTGGACGGCTTGGTGAAAATATGTAAGGGCTCTCATGACTGCTCGCATCGCTCTGCGATTTGAGGATAGACATCACTCGGTCGGAGACCAGGTGCCCTTCACCATTTGTCATGCCAGTTGAGCTCCCCAACCTGAACTGGACGAGTCTGACGATATGTCGACCCACGATTGGGGGGCAAAGGATCTTCCATTCTTTAGATGAAACTACCATCTTAGGGAGGCTCTTGTGTCTCTGGAAATAATCACTGTATTGTCCAGAGTTTTTATATCTCGGTTCCAAGCCTCCTGTATACGACACCGTCTTTCTGGTGGAAGGTAGATCCTCATTTGTTGAGTATTCAAGAGAAATCCCAGGAACTGTTTTTCTTGCGATGGCTGAATGTGGGATTTTCCCCCATTGATAAGCCATCCCAATGATTGAATCTCTAACAGCACGATTTGTAGAGGAGTATTGAGGGCTGCCTCTGAATTGGCTTTTATCAGCCAGTCGTCCAGATAGGGTATTATGGATATACCTTTCCTCCTGAAACTGGCTACTACTGCCACCGTGACCTTGGTGAACACGTAGGGGGCCGACGACATCCCGAAGTGCAGAGACGTGAATTGTAGATGTACCAACTCTCTCTGCATCCAGATGGCAATTCTCAGGACTTTCCTGTATCTTGGATGAATTGGTACGTGGAGATACGCATCTTTTAGGTCTATTGTGGCGAGAAAATCCCCTTTGTCCAGTAGAGAGAGTACCGAACGGATGGTATCCATACGGAATTTTGTTCTGCGTATAAACTTGTTTAGATATCTGAGATCTATTATTGTTCTCCATTTTCCCGCTTGCTTTGGAATGAAGAATACTCTTGAGTAAACTCCTGTCTGGAGTTCTGCGGTGGGAACCTTTTCTAGCGCTTTCATATCTATAAACTCTAGAAAAGCCCTCTCTAGGAGAGGCTGTTTGGTTATGGCAAATTTTGAAGTGGTAAGAAATCTGTCTGGTGGGTGCGATATGAACTCTATCTTGTAGCCATTTTTTACTATGTCTAGCACCCAAAGGTCCTTTATAGACCTTTCCCATTGGCGGTAGAAGAATCACAATCTTCCTCCTACGGGTATATCTCTGGCGTCAGAAATCCAGTTTCCTGCCAGGGGCTGGATGGTTTCTTCCCTTACCTCTCTGACGTCTATAGCCTCTATGGGAGCATTGTGTACTGTTTGAGGAGGAATTTTCCCCTCTATATTGTCACCGTCCTTGGCTTTGACCTCTGGACAGGCCACGAAAGGAGGCTCTCCATTTGCGAAACCCTGACTGAGGGAGAGATTTACCTTGTTTGTCAGATAGATTCTCCATTAGGTAAGCCAAATCCGCTCCAAACAGCCTACTAGGCTGAAACTCCATTGAGCAAAGTGCATTTTTAAAGTGCACATCTGCCCCCCATGGTTTTATCCAAAGGGATCTCCTACCAGCTGATGATAGGGCCATTGCGCGGGCTGCAAATCTGGACTGCTGGACCATGGCGTCGCAAAAAAAATCTGAGGCTAATGAGACATATTTAAAACATTTTCTCATGGAACGCCATGATCTCATATTCTTTGCGATAGTAGAAGAGGCTAATGCCGTCTTTGCTTTAGCTGTGGCCGTTAGGTACCCTCTCCGTAAAGCGCTATCGATTCTGCGGTCCATAGGATCATGAAAATTTGAACCGTCTTCACTGGGGACAATTGTACATCTAAAGAGTCTTGCAATCGCAACATCAACGTTAGGGGGTCTCCCCATGCCTTATCTTCTTTATCGTCAATGACAAACATTGTTTTAAACCTTTTATTTAGAATGGGACCTTTGTCTGGGGACTTCTATTCATTGACCATTAAGTTCTTAGTGATGGAGTCAACTTTAAATGCCCTGATGGTCTAAGGGAACTAGTAGGAATTGAACTCATGACCCTTTGTTTACAAGAAGGCTGCTCTAACCACTAAGCTATGAAGCCAACCCATCTTCCCCAATTCCATCATATTGCATCCGTTCATCTGAACGGATGAATTTAAGGGGTCTGGACATCTTTTCTAAATGGAAGAGATTTATTTCCTGGTCATCGTCAGTTTCGGATGGGGAAGTGTTAACTTCATCGATGACCCTGAAACCATCCACAATGTCTAACTCCCTAGGGGATGAGACACCTTCCCCTAACGGTCTGGGTCTGTGATGGGATTGAGATGATTCTCCTGATTTTTCCTTCTCATGGGAGAAGGATTCCTTAAATTCAGAGATGGAGTCATGCACAAAATCTTTCATTCATAATAACATTTCCTTATTGGACATGGTTTGGTCTTCTATGGGAAATTCGTTGGATTTGCAATCAGCACAGAAAAAATATTCGCTACCATCTGGCAGTGTAATATCACATGCCCTGCAGGAGAAATGCCTGTGTTTTCCAGCGGATTTCCTCACCGATCCTCTAACCCCAGAGCCTTGGCTAGAAATCTGTGGATAGAGAATATGCAATCAGCACACTAGAAGGGAAACACTACTTCAGCAAAAAAAAGGTACTTTAAGATAGGGAGAACTGTACCTTTTAAATTGCAGTTGCAATACCAGGATCAGCCAGGACGAGCGGACAGAGAGCTGAACGTTCCTGGCTGATTTAAAAAAATGCTCCCTAGTGCAGTAAATCATGAAGACAATCCGGCTACAGGAAAATGGTGCCGGTGGCATGATACACGCTGGCGCGTGCTCAGACGGATCCTCAATACCCCACGTCCTGGACTCAGAAAGCCGGATACTGCTAGGTGGATGTCTGGTAGTGGAAGTTTCACCTCCTGAACCATACAGGTAATCCTGCTGATTTTTTTTTTATATAAGTTTACAGGCAACTCCTTTCCCTGGTCTTAGAAAGATCCCAATACATGGAACAAGGAGAGGACAGAAAAGCAACACACACCCATGCACACATGCATGTGTGCATAAGTGTACACAGTAACAAGGTAGAAAATAGAGCATGAATCAAAATATACTTCCCAGCCCTGTCGCTTCTCGGTCGGAGACACCACCTGTCCTTTCAGAGAAAGGACAGAAGAAAAATACACGATGTGACCAGCTGTGAGGCTGGCTCTTAAAGGGTAGCCAATTTATTCACATAAATTGATACCACCTGTCCTATATGCTAGGAGGATAGAATATCCCCATGGGTGCTGCTGCTGAGGACGTCAAGGAAACATAATTACCTCAAGCAGCCTTAGTAGCTTTAAGGCCGGATTCACACGAGCGTGTGCGTTTTGCACCCGCAAAAAACACTGCGTTTTGCGCGCGCAAAAGCTCCGTGTGTCATGAGCATATGATGCGTGGCTGCGTGATTTTCGCGCAGCCGCCATCATTATGACACTCTGTTTTTATGTTTGTAAACCGAAAAGCACGTGGTGCTTTTCTGTTTTCAGTCATGGTTTTGACTACTGAAGTGCGTCCGTGTGCCGTGCGCGGTTTACACGCACACATTGACTTCAATGGGTGCGTGATGCTCCAAAAAACGGGCAAGTATAGGACATGTCGTGAGTTTTACGCAGCGGACATACGCTGCGTGAAAATCACTGACTGTCTGAACGGCCCTATTGACTAACATAGGTCCGTGCGACGCGCGTAGCACGGACGGATTGTACGTTTGTCTGAAAAAGCCCTGATACTCATGTACAATGGAGACACTGATGTATTACTAGATACAAAGAAGAAAAGAGTTTTAAATATATCCGATAAAGATCCCTAAAGAAATGCAATCAATATATTGCACGGTGCGGTTTCCGGAAATAATAGCAAATGCGAAACAGAAATAAAGAAAATGACGAATTCCAGAAACATTCCAGGCACTCTAAGGGTATATTCAAACGTACACGTCCGATACGCCTGAAATTACGTCTGAATTTCAGACGTAAAGGCAAGTGCAGGCGTTTTTCGCAGCGTCCATTACTGACGTAATTGGAGCTGTTTTTCTATGGAGTCAATGGAAAACGGCTCCAATTATGTCCCAAGAAGTGACAGGCACTTCTTTGACGCGGCCGTCTTTTTTACGCGCTGTCGGAATTTATATACTTGTATATGTGGGAAGAGGTATAAACTAATGCAATAAATCAAAATAGTTTTTTCACTTCATTCCCGGCAATCACAAAGCCTTGTTCACATCTGCAGCTAGACTTTAAATCGCACACCAAAGGACTCTGTCCAATCTAAACAGTAGTTGTATGCAAAGCCCTTGGTCTCGTTCATACCAGTAATCCAGGGCATACAGGTTTCCGCCACATGGGTCCACACAATCCGTCCATTAACTGATGATGATATGACCACTTTGTCTGAATTTTATCCATAGTGGTTTAATACGACGGTTACCACATCGCAATTTAGGCATGCATGTTATTTGAAGAACAGCACAATCTGTCCTTTAACCAAGGTAATGGTATAAAAGAAATACTATAGCAGCACAGAAGGTAACCAGGTATACTCATCTGATCCAGGATTGTGATTCCAGCATGCACATTCCGCATTCACTGCCAAGAAATGCTTTCCTTTTAGGCTAGGTTTGAAGCCAAGGGAGACAAGGAAAGAAGGTCTTTATCGTTCTAATATTTGGCCGGGCCTGGAATGTTTCTGGAGTTCGCCATTTTTGCTTTTCTCGTATTACTAGATACACCTGGCAAATTTAGTAGTGATATGGCCCGATACCCGATACAATTTTCCTCAATTTGCACCCAGGCTTTCCGAGGTGGATCTATCCACCAATATTTTGGCTGATCTAAAAGAGAAGCTAAGTAGTATTTACTGAGGTCTGGAAATCCCATTCCACCCATTTTCCATCCCCTAATCATTATACCATATTGTGCTCTAGGTCAACATCCCGACCAAATGAAAGCAGAGATTACCCTTTGGATTGTTTTTAAAAAAGTAACCGGAATTGGTATAGCTATTGTGCGGAAAAGATATAATATTGACGGCAAAACCGTCATCTTAAATATTGCAATCCGCCCAGCCCATGAGAACTTCACTTTAGAATATGTGTCAAGTTGTTTAGGTATTGACTGCGGTAATGGCATACAATTTTCTCAGTATATTGCATAGCTTGGCGAGGTTAACTTAATGTCCAAATATTTAACAGATTTAATATTCCGTTGATAGGGAAATTTTTGCACTAACTCTAGACGAGACCCAACAGAAATGCCCAAATTTAAGATTTGGGATGTTTTTTCATTAACCTTGTAGTAAGACACAGCTCCAAAACTATAAAGATCTGCTTGTACTGAGGTTAAAGAGGTATAGGGATCAGATATAGTCAGGATTACATCATCGGCATATAGGCCGACTTTATGTTCTATGTTACCGACCAATAGGCAATGAACATCTTTATTTGCACTAATTGCTTCTGCCAGCGGTTCCATAGCTAAAGTGAATATAAGTGGCGAGAGGGGGCACCCTTGGCCGGTACCGTTAGTGATCAATAATAGTTGTGACATATACCCAGGGGAAAGAACCCTGCCTGATGGATTAGAATATAAAGCCATAATGGCTGATTTAATATGCCCAGAGAGCCCAAACCTCTTGAGAACTGCCTCTAAATATCCCCAATGAACTCTGTCGAACGCCTTCTCTGCATCAAGAGCAAGGAGCAGAGAAAGCGTTCGAGAGATCTCAGCATGTTGAATTAAATCCAGAATTCTACACGTAACCTCTGGAGCATGTTTATTCACTACAAAACCTAGATATGCAGGCAAGATATGCAGGAGTCTTGTTGCCACCACCTTCGCATACAGCTTTACGTCTGTATTCAGCAAAGAAATCGGGTGGAAATTCGCTGGTGTATCTGGGTCTTTAGCTGGTGTATAGCGGCCTGGTGTCTGCCTGCTGCCAAAGTCCCTTCCGAGCCTGCCTCGCTATGGTCTGAAGCTACCACATGTACACCTATACGAACTATAGACTTTGACCTGTGTCCTGTTGGTCAGCTACCATACCGTTAAGGCGGTACGGCCCAGTGGGTCCACGTACCCAATGTGACAGTAATCTCAAGCCATGGACCCACGCTGGTCAATCCAAGACCATGATGACGTCACAAGAGATGCGGGCGGATATGCTAGACCTCCAGTCTAGACAGGACCAACTCCTCCAGGCATTGAACATTATTGCACATCGGCTGGATGTGCAAGCTGCCGTTCCTCCTACTATATCTCCTGGCAGTACAGATCCACCGACTACACCTTCTGGCAGTGCTGATCCCCGATTTTCTTTGCCGCTATCTCACCGCTATGATGGAGACGCGAAGACCCGCCGTGGATTTTTTAACCAGTTCGAGGGGGACGTGACCCAAGAAGAACCTTTGCATCAAGGCCCATGAGCCTTTAGCTAAGCCCCTGGTCTTGTCTGTTATCCATTACCTGGATGATTTCCTGTGCGTTGGCCCCGCAGGTTCCCCGGTGTGTTCTACTTTACTGTACACGGTGGAGTGGGTGGCAACTCGATTTGGTGTTCCACTGGCCCCTGAGAAGACGGGGGCCCTCGGACTTGCTTAGTTTTTCTCAGACTCACAATGGATTCTGTCAACATGGAGTGTCGTCTTCCCATTTATAAGTTGGATTCCCTGCGGGTCGAAGTCGGGAGTGTGAGACACCTTCAGAGGATAGTACTCAAGGGATTGCAATCTCTTTTGGGCAAACTTAATTTCGCATTCCGGATTATGCCTATGGGCAGAGTCAGTGGCGTAACTACCCCGGTAGCAGCCGTAGTAGGGCCCACGGCTTGAGGGGGCCCATGCCGCCAGCCGACACGCCCCCCCCCATATGCCATGTGGCGCCGCTAGCAGCCGTTATGGCTGCTACAGCGGTAGCGCCGTTACTACGGGGCCTGCGCTGCCGAGAGCTCTCATGCCCGTAGGCGTCGCTAGCACCGAAGGGGGCCCCGGTGCTAGCGACAGCCAAATACATACATTCTGCACCTTACAATGACACTGATTGGTTGGAGCAAAATTACTTGCCCCGCCAATTAGCACCTTTCAATTACGCTAGCGGCGCGATGACGTCATCACGCTGCTTCTGTGCTTGAAAGGTACTGATTGATGGTGCAAGTAATTTTGCTCCGCCAATCAGCGTCATTGAACGAAGAGTCGTTCAGCTCCAACAGACGAAGAGAGCAGATCTTCATTGCCATCAGAAGGCGCGGGAACGGGATCATGTGAGTATGTAAAGTTTTATGTTTTTTTCCAATAAAACTGTGGCTGGCATTATCTATAGTGGGGGCTCTATCTACAGGGGCGGTTCGTCTTTATGTGGGCCACTATATACAAGGGGGGGTCTATATGTGGGTTTGAGGAGCACTATCTAAAGGGGGGTACTATATGTGGGGATGTGGGCAATTATATACAGGGGGGTCTATATGTGGGCCACTATATACAGGGGTGGTCTATATGTGGGCCACTATATACAGGGGTGGTCTATATGTAGAGCACTATCTATAGGGGAGATATTTTTTAAGGCACTTTCTATAGGGGTGGGCTATATGTGGGACACTATATACAAGGGTGGGTTACCTGTGGGGCACTAGCTACAGGGTGGCTATATGTAGGGCACTGTCTACAGGGGTGACACTATATACAGGGGGAGCTATATGTGAGACTACAGAGGTGGGCTATACGTGAAGCATTATCTATAGGGGAAGTGTAGCGTCCATGGCCGCGGGCCGTCGGGTTCACTCACCTCCCGACGCCCGCAACCATGGATCTGTGAGCGCTGGTCCCCGTCTCCCTCCTAGGAGACGCCAGCGCTCACTTCCGCTCCGTTCGGCTGTGTCCCGTAGTGTGCGCGTGCACGCTCGCGCCCGGCCTTAAAGGGCCAGTGCGTGCAATAAGGAAATCGTCATCATCATCAACTGCCACAATTTCCTGGTCTATAAGAAGGCCCCTGGCCTTCCAATCTTTGCCTGAGCGCTGTTAGTTTTCCCAGTCTGTCTTGCAAATGGTCCCTTAGTGTTTCCCGTTCCTGTTGTTACCCGTGCCTTGTTCCCCGTTCCTGTTTCCCGTGCTTTGCCTTAGTATCAAGTCGTGCCACGCCCTGTGTCATCTGCCACGTCCAGAGGAATCTGCCACGTCCTGTGTCATCTGCCACGTCCAGAGGAATCTGCTACGTCCCGTGTCATCTGCCACGTCCAGAGGAATCTGCCATGTCCTGGGTCATCGGCCACGTCCGGAGGAATCCGCCACGTCCTGTGTCATCTGCCACGCCCAGAGGAATCCGCCACGTCTGGCGCAACTTGTGTCATCAGCCACGTTTGGCGCCATCCGCTGCACCCATCTCATCTGTGCCAGAGCTGCGGCCACCATCCGGACTATTCAGGTACCCTTGTGCGGGACATTGTATTTCTGGGGTTTCCTGTGGTTTGGCCAGCTGCCTTCCCGCTACGGCGGTACGGCCTAGTGGGTCCACTAACCCGCTTCGTGACAGTACGCTCAGGCCATGGACCCCGCTGGTCAACCTGAGACTTTGACGACACAAGTCATGCTGGCTGAGATGGAGGATCTCCAGCCACGACAAGACCAGCTCCTTCTGTCGGTGAACGCCATAGCCCATCGGTTGCTCGCTCCAACCACAGTCGTCACCGCACCCGATCCTGCGGTTCCGCCTGCTACACTTCCTGTCTGTACCGGTACCAACCCCCTGTATTCCTTGCCGCTACCTCCATTGCCTAGGATTGGAGAGACGACCCTAGGTGGAACGGAGCCTAACAGAGCATTCGCTTCCAAATTGACTATTCCTGTGACCCTGGTATCCGGCGAGAGGACGCATCAAGTTTTTGCCTATCTTGACTCCAGCTGGCTCTGCTGCAAACTTCATCCAGAAAGAGCTGGTGGATCATCTTCAGTTGCCCACAGTTCCCCTGGAGACATCTTTGGCTGTTGCCTCAGTTAATAGACTTCCTCTGCCTGATCCCATTATCTCTAAAACCAAGCCGTTGAAGCTCCAGGTTGGAGTACTTCATTCTGAATGTATTTCTTTCCTTGTTTTGCCCAAGGCCATCAATCCTGTTCTGCTGGTCCTGCCTTGGCTTCAACTACATGCCCCAGTCCTGGACTGGAATTCTGAAGAGGTTCTCCAATGGGGCTCCAAGTGCCATGGTCGTTGTCTGTTGCAGATCCATCCTGTCAAGCCTCCTCTGCCTCAGTCGTTGGCGGGATTGCCTTCCCAATTTGCTCAGTATGCAGATGTTTTCAGCAAAAGGGAGGCTGAGACGCTGCCTCCACATCGGACTTATGACTGCCCCATTGAACTGGTTCCTAATGCCTCTCTACCCCGTGGACAGGTATATCCTCTCTCCTTGCCAGAGTCTCTATCCATGTCGGCCTATATCAAGGAGAATCTGGAGAGGGGTTTTATACGAAAATCTTCCTCCCCGGCCGGGGCTGGATTCTTCTTCGTTAAAAAGAAGGATTGATCCCTTCGTCCCTGCATTGACTACAGGGGCCTCAACCTGATCACAGTCAAAAACAAATACCTGCTGCCTCTCATCTCTGAGCTGTTTGATCGCATACGAGGGGCCAACATTTTTTCTAAGCTAGACCTGCGTGGGGCTTACAATCTAATCCGGATTCGCCGGGGTGATGAATGGAAGACGGCATTTAACACCCGGGATGGCACTATGAATACCTGGTGATGCCCTTCGGACTGTGTAACGCTCACGCAGTGTTTCAGGAGTTCGTTAACGATATCTTCCGGGATCTACTCTATGTCTGTGTTGTTGTTTATCTCGAGGATATTTTGATTTTCTCCCCAGATCCGACGACTCATCGGAGGCATGTCCGTCAAGTTGGAGAAGTGCGTCTTTGAGGAGAACTCTCTGCCCTTCCTGGGCTACATCATCTCAGATCAAGGCCTCAAAATGGATCCTGAGAAAGTGAAGGCTGTCCTGGAGTGGCCACGTCCCCAAGGTTTAAGGGCCATACAGCGGTTCCTGGGATTCGCCAATTTCTACCGGAAGTTTATTCCTAACTTCTCTTCTCTGAGGGCTCCCATCTCGACCCTTACCAAGAAGGGTGTGAACGCCAAAGTGTGGACTCCAGAGGCAGAGTCTGCATTTATTAGCCTCAAGAAATCCTTCACTTCAGCCTCGATCCTCCATCATCCTGACGTATCTCGGCAGTTCTCACTGGAAGTGGACGCTTCCTCTGTTGGTGCAGGTGCACTTCTGTTCCAGAGGAGCTCCAAAGGAAAGGTAGTAGTATGTGGCTACTACTCAAGACTGTTTTCCTCTGCTAAGCGCAATTACTCCATTGGAGATCGGGAGCTGCTGGCCATCAAGTTAGCTCTGGAGGAGTGGAGACATCTTCTGGAGGGCGCTGCTCACCCTATCCTGATCTTCACCGACCACAAGAATCTTACTTACCTTCAGTCCGCTCAAAGACTGAATCCTCGTCAAGCCAGGTGGTCGCTGTTCTTCACCCGTTTCCAGTTTCTGCTCCACTACCGTCCCGTGGACAAGAATGTGAGGGCCGATGCCCTGTCCAGATCGTTTGAGACGGAAGACTCGGTGGAGTCCCTTCAGACCATCATAGACCCGTCCTGCATTGTCACTGCTAATCCTCTGCAGGTTAGAGACATCCCTCCTGGGAGGACTTTTGTTCGGTTGGCAGACAGAAAAAGAATTCTCCGCTGGGGACACAGTTCTATACTGGCTGGGCACGCCGGCGTCCGTAAAACCCAAGACCTGATTGCTCGTCACTTCTGGTGGCCCACGCTACCTAAAGATGTTCTGGACTTTGTCTCTGCTTGCACGGTGTGTGCCTCTAACAAAGTGACTCACACCCATCTCATCTGTGCCAGAGCTGCAGCCACCATCCGGACTATTAAGGTACCCTTGTGCGGGACATTGTATTTATGGGGTTTCCTGTGGTTTGGCCAGCTGCCTTCCCGCTACGGCGGTACGACCTAGTGGGTCCACTAACCCGCTTCGTGACAGGAAACTATATGTAGGGCAGCACGGTGGCTCAGTGGTTAGCACTATTGCCTTGCAGCTCTGGAGTCCATATGTAGGCACTATCTACAGAGGGCTGTATGTGGGACACTATCTACAGGGGCTTCTATGTAGGGCACTATCTACAGAGGCTCTATGGGGTCACTATCTACAGGGGGCTATGGGGGCACTATCTACAGGGGGCACGGTGTGTGTGTGTGTGTGTGTGTGACACAGTGTATGGTACTATTAGAATCAGGGACACAGTGTATGGCGCTATTAAAGTTAAAGGTGCAATGTATGGTACTATTATAATCAGGGACACTGTCTATGGGGCTATTATAGCTAGAGGTGCAGTGTATAGTGCTTTATTATATTTAGAGGTATTGAGAATTTTAACTTCGTTTAGCAGAAAACTGCAGAAATGTGTCGTAGCCGGGTGAAATCCATCATAGAGGTCTGGACAGGAGGGAGAAGAAAAGAACTAGAATCTGAGGCGTCACCGGTGAGTCACTTAATGTAAATGTTTATTCTGCCTCTAAACAACACTGTAGTCACTGTATGATCTGCAGCGAGATGATAGGTGGTATGATTTTTTTTTTGTGAAACAGCATCTCCCAGCAAATCCTTACCATTGTTCGGGCCATGCTGGGAGCTGTAGTTTTACGCTGTACAAACCTATACAGCAAGGGTTGCACTAAATTGAGCTGTATTTGTTCTGGTGTTGTATATATGTACTGATCTTGGTTCTGAATGCTGTATGCAAGTACTGATCTTTGTTCTGGTGCTATATATATGTATGAGATTGGTTTGGTGTTGTATATATGTACTAAGCTTGGTTCTGGGGATGTATATATGTACTGAGGTTTGTTCTGGTGCTGTATATATGTATGGGCTTGGTTCTTATGTTGTTTTTATGTACTGAGGTTGGTTCTGGGGCTGTATATATGTACTGAGGTTGGTTCTGGTGCTGTATTTATGTACTGATGTTGGTTTTGGTGCTGTATATATGTATGGGCTTGGTTCTAGTGCTGTATTTATGTACTGAGCTTGGTTTTGGTGCTGTATATATGTCAGAGCTTAGTTCTAGTGCTGTATTTATGCTTTGTTTTGGTGCTGTATTTATGTACTGAGGTTGGTTTTGGTGCTGTATATATGTATGGGCTTTGTTCTAGTGCTGTATTTATGTACTGAGCTTGGTTGTGGTACTGTATATATGTCAGAGCTTGGTTCTGAAACTGTAATTATATAGGATATGTTTATAATAACAAAATTGCAAGGCAGATGGAATTGTTCCCAATTCATTGTATATTTAATGGGAATCTGTCAGGTAGTTTTAACCCCTTGAACCGCCACCATGCGGCAAAACAGGACCTGACAATATGTGCAAACATTCCCTTGAATGTTCTTTTCAGCTGCAGCAAAATCTTTAAAATCCACTTTTAAAACGACACACACTATATGCTAATTACTCATTAGAGGGTCATGGGGTGGTGCCGCTAACTTGAAGAGTCACATAGCCTCCATACCCACCTTTCCATGTTTGAGTAACATCTAACTGGCTGATACAACTTTCTCGGATGCACCATTGCCTTGTGGCAATATACACAAGGGAGGCTGTGTGGACTATACACAAGGGGGAGCTGTGTGGCATTATACACAAGTGGGAGCTGTGTGGCACTATACACATGGGGAACTGTATCGCATTATTTACAAGGGGGAGGGCTGTGGCTCTATCTACAGGTGGTGGTTGAGTGTGGCACAATCTACAGGGGGCTGAGTGTGGCACAATCTATAGGGGGCTGAGTGTGGCACAATCTACAAGGGTCTGTGTGTGGCACTATCTACTAAGGGAGGACTGTGCTGCACTATCTACTAAGGGGGGCTGTGTGGCACTATATACAAGGAAGGGGGCTGTGTGGCACTATATACAGTGGGAGCTGTGTAGCGCTATATACAGTGGGGGCTGTATGGCGATGTCTACAGGGGACTGTATGGCACTATCTACAAGGGGGAGGTGGGGGCGCAATCTACAAATGGGGTGTGACACTGTCTATAGGTGGGGCTTTATAGCACTGTCTACAGGGGGGCTGTATGGCACATTCTAAAGGGGGCACTATTTATAAGGGGGGCTGCTTGTGGCACCCGGGGGGGGCCCCGTTCAAGCGCTTGCCATGGGGCCCAGTCTTACCTAGTTACACCCCTGGGCAGAGTGTTTTGTAGGCGGTTGGCGGGGGCGACGTCTGGCGCTCGAACTCCTCATCATTTTGTCTTTTTGACCAGGGAACATTGGGATGATTTGGCGGTTTGGTCGGAATTTTTGCAATCATATAATGGGAAATCGCAGGGGGGCTGCTTGTGGCACACGGGGGGGGGGGGGGCGTTCAAGCGTTTGCCATGGGGCCCAGTCTTACCTAGTTACACCCCTGGGCAGAGTGTTTTGTAGGCGGTTGGCGGGGGCGACGTCTGGCGTTCGGACTCCTCATCATTTTGTCTTTTTGACCAGGGAACATTGGGATGATTTGGCGGTTTGGTCGGAATTCTTGCAATCATATAATGGGAAATCGCAGGGGGGCTGCTTGTGGCACACGGGGGGGGGGGGCGTTCAAGCGTTTGCCATGGGGCCCAGTCTTACCTAGTTACACCCCTGGGCAGAGTGTTTTGTAGGCGGTTGGCGGGGGCGACGTCTGGCGTTCGGACTCCTCATCATTTTGTCTTTTTGACCAGGGAACATTGGGATGATTTGGCGGTTTGGTCGGAATTCTTGCAAACATATAATGGTAAATCGCTCCTTATGTCTACGGTGGTGGATAACTTTGATTGGGAGCTGTTTTCTGATGCTTCTGGTAGAATCGACATCGGCGCGTATTGTAAGGGACAATGATACGTGTCGCGGTGGCCCGTAGAATGGGTCGAACTCGAATTGGCGCGGAACCTTGCTCTTCTGGAAATTTTCCCTATTTTGGTGGCTGTGGAGATTTCTGGTAAGAGGATTCCGGGATAGCAAGGTGCATTTCCATTGTGATAATATGGGGGTGGTGTTGGCCATAAATAACGTGTTTGCGTCTTCCCCTCCGGTGGTACGGCTCTTGCATCAGTTAGTGTTGCGCTGGATTCTTAATGCATGGATTATTGCGGTACATGTGCCCGGGGTTCAGAATGACATTGCAGATTTCTTTCTCACCTACAGGGGGATCGGTCCCGTCGGTTGGCCCCGAAAGTGGAATTGGAAGGGATCGCCTTACCAGCAACGACTTTGGGGATTGGTTTGCGAGCAGCGGGAGGATTGATCCGGTCTTCCCTAACGCCTGGTACGTGATCGGCGTACGACGCAGCATGGAAAGACTGTGAGGCATAGTTGGCAGGTCTGTCATGGGTGGACCTTGACTGCGATCGGGTGGTAGCTTTGCTGGGCTTCATAGGCCAGGTTTCAGTGACGGGTTGGTCAGTGTCCAAGGTGAATCGGTTCGTGTCGGCTCTGGCTTTCGGTTTTAAAATCTGAGGTTTTTGGGATGTCACAAAGGATTTCTTGGTAGTCCAGGCCCTGAGGGGTTACTGTAGAGGGCAGGGTTTTGCCGGATGGACGTCGCCCGGTTTGTTTATTATTATTGGTGCGTTTATGGGAGGTGTTGCTTGGTGTTTTTTTCTCTGCTTTTGAAGTGACTTTGTATAAGTTGGCCTTTTTGTGGGTGTTTTTTGGGGCCCTACGGGTGGAGGAATTGGTGGTGTCTAGTACCAATAGGGCAGGAGGATTGCAGGCGGAGGATGGTCTGTTGTTAGAGGGGAGGGTCGAGTTCTGGAATAAGCGATCTAAGACTGATCAAAGGGGTAGGGGGAAACGGGTGGTGCTTCGTGCAGCGAGTATGTGCCAGGTTTATTGTTTTTCTTGCTATAGTGATGTTCGGAATAATACGTGTCCCGTCCGTTTTTTGTGGATCCGTAGCAATGGCAGGGAGGGCCAAATTTCCCAGCATTCAACTCAAGATGGGTGTTGAGAGGCTGGTCAGTATGGTGCATGTCCATCCTGAATTGTGGGATACATGGTCAGAATCGTACCATGACCGCTACAAAAAGGATGCTGGGTGGGAGGAAATAGCCAAGGAGCTATTGCAGCGTAGTTGAGAGCAGGGAAATCGTGCACAGCGTCGGAAAATCAGTAAGTAAATGCCCACTTTCACCTCTGCTGTAATTTTTTAATTTATGACCTATTTTGAGATTAGGCCATTAATATCTGCTTGTTGGTTATCATACTTTACGTAGCTACGCAAATTATTTTTGTTAAAGGAGCCGCTGTGCTTGTGAGAGTGCTGCAGCCCTCACAATGATAACCAGCTCTGTAATGTGATTCGCCAACACAATTGTAGTTGCGGTCTACAGTATGCGCTGCTCGAAGTGTGTCAGAAGTAAACAACATACTCGCACAATCTCCCTGGCCCCTTCATCTGATCCGCGGGGGTGAATATAGTTTGACCGACAACGATCAGAAATGTATGGTCTTGTAACGGCTTCCGCTAATAATCACTGACACCACTTGAAGTTGTTGCTAATGCGTTTACTTAGGTCATTATGGTACAACGAGTATAATTTAAACTTTTCTGCATCAATGGATATATACAACAAGGCTTCGATACTATGGTAGCAGACGAACTTCTGGCTTTGCGGTTCGGGGGGTCTCTGTAGGGTCTTTCTCCTAGTGGCTGCGCCTCAACACTCCCTATACACCTGGTACAGCAGGTTACAAGGCCACCTCAGTGGGTCACGGTGGGGCTACCCACTACTCTTCGTGAACTCCCCAAGACTGGATTCTATGCCCTGTCACCCTTGGCTGCGGTGGAAGGTTGATATTTGGATACGCTCTGTGCCTTCGCAGATCGACGTGGGAGCTACCAACTACCCTGCGAAATGACCACTATAAGGGGAATGCGGTACTCACTGTTGGGTTCTGGGGATTCGTTCTTGCTTCCGGGGTCTGTCCTTGCTTCACGTGTCATTGTTCCCTGACACGCCACTTTCCTTTTGACACAGTCTTCAATAGCAATTCACTGCTGAAAATTGAACATATGCCACACTTGCAAGCGATCTTCTGGTGGGAGCGACTCAGCAGACAGCACGGGGTTAATACTACTTCCAGGCTGATCCAAGCCCTAACTTCACTTCCCAGTGACAACTTATCTTCTGCTCTTTGCCTAACACAGGCACCAGTCCAATCACAGCTCTCTCTTTGGCTTCAGATCACACTAATCAAGATTCATCAGCTAACACAGTCCTCTGCAGTAATTCTCAGCAGTATCAGCTCTCACACAGACGCCATTAACAGTGTGAGCATTAGGTTACACAGGTCACTTATCTCAGGTGCTGGCCAGCTCCAAGGCTTATCTCTCTTGGCACCTCCTCTACTGTCCCCTCATCTCTACACCTCCAATGCTGGCTCCCTCCTCTGTCTCCTGTCTCTGCATCCTCTCTCTTTCTCCACCATGTCACATGGCAATCACTGACTTCCACTTCCTGTCTGACAATTCTGTCTCCTCAGTCACTGATCCTGCAGTGACACCTTGTGGCTACTAATAACATGGCAGGCATACACAGGATAACACATATAGTAGGTGCAGATAAAACAGAAGCAGACAAGAGGGAACACAGAATAAAAGTACCACTAAACATGAAAGATGCACAGGGAAGACAGGTCAATTTAAAAGGGCAGTATCACCCCCTTACAGTCTAGTCTCTGTATAGTGCATCGACTCTCCAGATTAAGAACACCCTTTTTATATAATTTTTCTTTCTTAGTACACAAAGTAAAAACACGCTGGAATTCTAGTCGGGACCTTTTCAGACGTGAACAGTCCCATGTTGGAAAGAGCGGTGAGGCTCCATCTAAAAAGCACGCATATATGTTCACAGAGCAGCTCATGTTCCTGAAAGATGTGATTGAACTTCGTCCGTAAGTTTTCTTTTCTGATTTTTGCACCTTTTTAAATATTATTGTAATTCTTTTAAAAAAACATTTATCAGTGACTGCAATGAAGGCAATGAAACTATCGTCTTGATGTATTGTGTGAAAATATTTTAATTAGCAAAAGACGTTATGGTCATTACCACCTTTCCTGATCCCACTATGGGGTAGTCCAGTCATAAGAAATGATTGACCTATCGTCTTCATATTTCCTTTGTTTTTTCTGGCAGCGGCACTTGTAATAGGACTGTTTCCCCTTCATTATTTTTACCTACTTGTAATGCAATTCATAATACAGGCTTCTGTGAACCGCCACTACAAGTGTGCCAGCGATTCACAGTACAAGCAGGTAAAAACTATAAAGGGGAAGAAGTGGAAGGAACGTTCGTACGAGCGCCGTGCCACCTTCAATACAGCTGATCATCGTTGGTGCATGTAGTTGCACCCCAAACAATCAGATATAGATGGCCTATTATGAGGATAGGACAACCATTTATTATTACGCAAAAAAATATTATGTTGAACAGATTTTTCTTGTGCAAAATATGATTTTATATTACATTTTATTTTCTGAACCAGAACAAGGGACAATCTAGAAGAGGAACAGGAAGTGGACTCAGAGCAACACAGTTTGAGCAGCCAGAAGCAGAGAGTAACACCAGTAGCATCTCTCCTCAGGTTACAAGCAAGGACACGTTACAGCCATCCGCTTCCACAAGGGTTTCTTCATATGTAGCTCCAAGAAGCACTTCCAGTTGCAGCCACATGGCTGCGGTACAGGAAAACAGGGCTCTTATCGATTCTAGAGTCCTGGAGTACCTCACCATCAGCACAGCACGATGGAGAATCCGGAAGAGACCTTCCTACGGAGCCTCACCCCACATCTGACTCGGCTACCTCCAGAACGTTTCCGTCGTCTTCAGAGAGCAATGATCGTGATGCTCCAGGCAGCAATGCCACCTAATGATCCGAGGGCCATCTTCCGAGCATTAGACTTGTGGTGTCTCCACAATGAAGAGCCCATAGAAAGGGAAGCACCACTACCTACCCCAATAACTCATGGACCTCCTCCTACCAAGACTCCACAATACATTATTTCAGTCTGCATGTGAGACAGTTCTGGCTGCCATGCTGTGTCTAGATGCTTCATCATTAGGTCTGAGTCAGTCTTTAATGGGAGAAAAGTCAGCAGGTTCTGAATTAGTCGATCGTTTCCCTCAGGTCCCAGTGTAATAGGAGAGAAAGCGGGAATGGTGATTTCAGGGGACACTGTGTCTAATTGTGATCGATCACAAACAAGAAATGGGGAAAAGGATAGAGACTTAACCCGTTTCTCCCTTTCTACATATGAAAGTAGTGGAGCTGGTGACATGTCGCCCTTCTGAGGAGAGAGAGCAATTGGGCGATTCGACCCACTTGCAATTTGTGCACTCTGCTGTCAGTCTTACTATAAGGAAAGGGGGGAATGTCCATGCTGCGAGTCCACAATTGAGTTGTTGAGATGCAGGGCCTTTCATTCCAGAAGAGATGGTTTGACACTGAAGTGTGGCAGTCTCTTGCAGTGGTGCGCCGCTGGTACCTGGTTCTAAGATGAATCTTGTGTGACAAGAGGCAGCAGGGTGAGTTTGGCAGTTTTTGGGCTGGGAACCGTTTTTGAAGATTTTTGCGGTGTGGAGGTAGTGACTGAAAGGGCAGGGTCCAGCAGGGACATCGCGGAGGAGAGCGGGAAGTCATAGGCCTCATCCACGTCTACCGCCAACAAAAAGTCAAAGCTGTCAAGAGGACTTTAGAGGTTCCTCCTGTGCCTCCTGTTTTGTTTTCTTTCTCATAAAAAAGTGAAAGCATAGGAGCAAAAATGAACCAAATTATTAAGCTCAGTGCACAGAATTTCCAGAAAGCACATCCTGCTCCACCAAGCGCCAGGTGTGTCCCCAGTTTTTATTTATTTTTACGTTTCATTGATGTCATTTTGAAAGTTTTTATTTTTTCTTCTTTCTCTTCAGGAATTTCAAGAAACTCTTTTTGAAACCACGTTTCTTCTTTTGAGTTTTTTCGCCTTCCTTCTCTAATTCTTCCTCAGGTATCTCATTGCTGCTGTTCTCAATGTCCACTTCCTCTATGTCATCCTCTCCTACTTCTCTTTCTGATGTTTCATTAATGATGTTTTCAATTGCTCTTACTCTCTCCTCTTGATGTTCCACCTCGTTTTCACCTAGATCAAGCACATACTCATGATGTTCTTCTGAGTAATGTTCAAACCTTTCCATGATGATAACTCTGCTGACTAACTCTCCTGCTTCTATCCTCTCCTCTTCTATCATGATGGTACTTATCTCCTCTCTTAGTATGCTTCGCTGTTGTTCATGTCCTCTTGGTCCTACATTCATCCTCCACAATTCCTCTCTATTCATCAATATTTGTAATACTTCTGTTGTTGCCCCGCTCTCTCTTTCTTCACATTCTACTGGCTCCACAATGTTATCCATCTGTTCTCCTCTTTGACCTACTTCTTCTTCTTTTAAAACCACATTCTGTTGTTCTGACTCTGTAAAAATGCAAATGATTAGTAAGTAAGCCTTACTTATGAATATATTGTATATTCTTTACTAATTAGGCTGGGTTCACACCTGCATCAGTGTTTTCGTTGGTCTGTTCCGTCAGAGGAGCAGAACAACAGAAATACCAGAAGGGTCGATGACCTTGTACGATGAACACCACAGGCAGCTGAGGGAGCCCATTGACTATAATGGGTTCCGTCGGTTTTCCATCGGGAAACATGGCTGCTTTCATCAAGGAATAGCGCCACTCTTGTTCATAAATTGAGTCTGAAATTACAGTTCAGCTCCATTTAAGTTAATGGCACTGAGCTGCAATACCAGACAGTAAAAAGAATTACCAGTACCGATCCTGAATATGATAAGACCTGGAGTATTTAATCCTAAATATGATAAAATTTGGAGTATTTATATTATGTTGTCAGTAGATACTATGTAAAGATGTAACATAACTAGCAATACCTGGCTTTTCAACCACTACCTCCTCCAGTTCATGATGGTCCTGATGTTTTTTTTTCTTCATTCTCCACCTAAAATGTGAAACATTAAATCTAATGAGATGTTCCATGACAATCAAAATCATGATTTTAGGGGAGAGCTACCAAAAATTCATCATCTGTAATATACTATGTGGGCTATTCAGAGAATTACAATTGGATTGCGAGGTCAGATCTTCACCAATTTGCACAAACCCCTCATGGATTAAATGTCAGTTTACTTGGAATTTTGGAGAATACATGTCACTAAGGTTTTCAAGCAGCACCAAGGAGATCCAGGTAATCTGTAGAGCTAGTCTGTGAGGTTCCAGCCCTAGGGACTACCTGAGAAATGGCCTTCTGATATATCTATATGGGTGTATGATGAAAATTATAGGGGTAACTTCAAGCACATGGACCCCAATGTTAAATCTATAACCAAGCTCCAAACTACTGTGAGCCATTTATGATACTGGTGTATTCTTATGTGGCAGAGGGAACTACTTGTTTTCACTGCTACCTCTGCACCCCCTATAGCTACGTCCCTTGTTAACTGGTTCCCGACCAGCTGGCTGTGTTTTTTCGGTCAGCGGTCAGGGTCCTTAAAACCCGCGCCATAGACTTGTTACGGCTCGGGTTTTAACTTGCTGCCCGAGCGATTGGGCAGCTGAATGTCGGGTCTCTGGCTGTCAGTGACTGCCGGGGACCCTGAGGAGAGGATAGAAGCAGCTTTCCCTGCTTCTGTCTTCTCTGATCACTTGTACACAGCGCTCAATGAACGCTGTGTATAGGAATAGAGGCAGCGGCCGCGCCGCGGTCTCTATTGGTCCCGGTGTTCATGTGACTCGTCACATGATCGCCGGGTCCCGTTAGTGGCAGACTGCTGCTGGGTCTTACTAGACCCAACACAGCTCTATTAGTGACAATCGTCACTATGAGAGGGCTGATTTCCCCTGTAACTGGGGCTGCTGTGCAGCTCCAGTTACAGTGGAAAAGCATGGTGTAAAAGAAAGAAAAAAAATATATAAAGTTCCCCAAAGGTCTTTTTTGACCATTGAGGGACAGACCATAGTAATAAAAAAAATAACAGTAAAGTGCAACATTTTTTTTATAATAAATACATATAAAATACCCAACCCCAAAAAAAAACTTACCCCCCCCCCCGCCAATCATTGTTGTAACGCTAGCGCTGACCCAATTACCCTAATATAGACATGTAATATATTAAAATTTACGGTAGACAATGGCGATCACAAATAAATGGTCTATTTTAGGGTAAAACCATGTTATTACCAAAAAGAAATAGCTGAAAACTAAAAAAAAGCTTATTTTTTTACTATTATCTTCAAACTTTAAGAATAAAAATTCTAAAATAGCAAACAGGATGTGTATAAAAATGATTAAAAAAAAGAAACCTGCATTGTCTACGGAAAAACCATTGCAAAATTCACATCGTTAGCCCAACAAATAAAAAAGTTATAGCCATTTATCTAACACGTGCTAAAAAGGGCTAAACTAAGTCTGGTCCTGAAGGCTCAAAATAGCCCGGTCCTGAACTGGTTAAAATCCTCCAAAATAACACAGGTAAATCCTCATTTATAATGTTACAAATGCATTTTTATATAATTGTCAATATGGAAGCAAGGATAGAAGAACGTCATGACTTGTCTAAATTATGTTTGTAACTTACCAGATATACACAATGCCTCCCACGATCACCCCTATAGTCCATGGCACACTTATTAATGCAATTTTGTACAACTCTGTGTAAGAAAAGGAAAAAGTTACAAATGTCTATTATACATATTTATTGGGGCCTAGTGTAATTACCTGGAACCCCAGCAAGTGGTTGCTATGACAACCACAAGCCCACAATTACTTGGAAGCCAGGCTTTATTCTTGTAAACAGTTACCTGCTGGGCGCGAGCGTCCACTGCCGCAGACCATCGGGATTACTCACCTCCCGACGGCATCAGCCATAGATCTGTGAGCGCTGGCCCACATCTCCTCCCCAGGAGACACCAGCGCTCACTTCCGCTTCGTTCTGCTGTCCGGTAGGGTGCGCGTGCACGCTCGTGCCCAGCCTTAAAGGGCCAGCGTGCGCACATTAAAAATATCATCAATTAACGCATGATCACCCTGGACTATAAAAAGGGCTCTGCCCTTTATTTCATTGCCTGAGCGTTGTTTTGTTTACCCGTGTTAGTCTTACAAATGGTTGCTTAGTGTTATCCTGTTCCCAGTGTTCCCATACCTCCTACCTGTATCCTGTATCCCATGCTTCCATTGTTCCTGTGTATTAGAAAGTTGGAGTTGTGTTGTGCCATCGGTCACGCCTGCTGTGTTACACCACGCCTGGTGTCTGCTTCCAAGGTCCCATCTGAGCCTAGCCCTTACCACTGTCTGAACTGCTACAGGTACCCTTGTGCTTGGACTATGTACATATTGTTTTGGTACACTGTTTGGCCAGCTGCTATCCAGCTACGGCGGTACAGCCTAGTGGGTCCACATACCCACAGATCGTGACACCTGCAGCCCCATCTAAGATATTTGTCCTCCAAGCCAAGTCAACAACAAGATTTAGGTGTAAAAAAAACCTACACCTAAAAAGTTCATGTCTTTTTCATTTCTAAACATAAAAGCTACTGTCTTTCTAATACTTTAATTATTGCAATAGTTCATAGAATTGTAATCCTAATAGAATGAAAATAACAATGTAATTTTTGTACTGACCCAACATTCTCTCTCACTCGCCTTCACTGACCCTCAAAGGTTCAGGCGGTTGATCAGAACCTTATATCACCTCTGTGCAGCATTGTGACATCACCTCTATTTTTATGTAATCCTTCTGTGATGTCATCTTGACCAGTACATCATGACATCACCCAATAACAGTTTATGGGAACATCAGGAGGTTTGAAAAATGGAGGGAAAATTTATCTGGAGTGGTATCAGATTGCTAACAGGAAAAAAGAAAATTTTTACTTTCATGGATAAGCGTAATTAACTTTTAACATGTATCTATAACATGTCAGCAGATAATTTTGTCTGGATTCTCCTTTATATTAAGATGCCTAATAAATGGCAATATAAAAGTAATCAAGTGGCTACTATTTTACCCTCTATATAGCCAACGTTTCATGTCCTTAAATTGATGGACAAAGTTTGAAAAACATACAAAAAAGGCTTATCAATAGTACAAAATAAGAAAAGGTACAACATTTAACAGCAATAGATATAAATACTACGCACACTCTCTATAAAGGGTCGGAGCAGGCTAAGTAAAGAGTTGTCCAAAGCTCCCTTAAAATTTGCAAACAATAAAATATATATACTTAGCCGCTTAGACAACCAAGTGAGTCCACAAACACAAGTTCAACATCCTGAGAATGTAATTCCACTCTTTTTCCACCTTGAGGAAAGGTAACGATACGATGTGCAGGCTTGTTAGATGTTGGTTAAATAAATGTTAGTTAACTGGGCTTTGTAGTTCTATCTCCGTCTCAATCACATCCAGTACTTCGGACGGACCTGATTTGAGAGAACTGACAATAAAGTAGCACCGTCAGCATACCCTAAAAATACAAGTTTTATTGGTACTCACAAAAGGAGATTCAAAAATAGCATATAGCAAATAATATCAAGGCATGCCAAGTCTCTGCCCAACCCTGGGTCTCGCCGCGTCGGCTTCTTCCGGGGCATACTAGGCGTGTGACACAGGTCCTTTTAAACAATTTTAAAATGCTGCCACAAAGCAGACAAACATTACATCATTAATATTACATAAATTACTTTTAGTATCCTACCGATACTTGTAGGCAATGACGGATTATCATAGGGCGTTTTGTGCGGCGGCCCGGTTTTTGCCGCAACAAAACTCTATTGTGTATGTCCTGCAAAAGAACCTTTAGACATAAGGTCACATGACCTTATCTCTGAAGTTCTTATTACTTCTTAGGGTATGTTCACACGGCAGCCTCTGTTACGGCTGAAATTATGGAGCTGTTTTCAGGAGAAAACAGCTCCGGAATTTCAGACGTAATGGCATGTGCAGGCGCTTTTCGCTGCGTCCATTACGGACGTAATTGGAGCTGTTTCTCCATGGAGTCAAGGGAAAACGGCTCCAATTACAGCTGAAGAAGTGACAGGTACTTCTTTGACGTGGGCGTCTTTTTTACGCGCCGTCTTTTGACAGCGGCGAGTAAAAAAAATGACCGTCGGCACAGAACATCGTAAAACCCATTCAAATGAATGGGCAGATGTTTGCCGACGCTCTGGAGACGTATTTTCGGACGTAATTCGGGGCTAAAACGCCCGAATTACGTCCGTAAATAGGGTGTGTGAACCCAGCCTTAGAGACCTGCTGGTCACATGACCGCAGGACTTTAAAGGAAGGGTTTCGCGAAAAAAAAATATTTTATATTAATTTGCTTTTAGTGTTTTGTTAAAATAAATTTTATTTATTTGTGTGTTTATGTTTTACTTTTTTTTATTTCTAACTTTTTCTTCACTATGGGGGCTGCCATTATTTTTTTTTCATCTCTGTATGTGTCGATTAACGACACATACAGAGATGGAATACGGCACATACATCCCCATAGAGAATGCGAACGGGAGCCGTTCGCATTCACTATGGTGTACGCCGTCTGTGTGGGAACGGTGCATGCGCCGCTCCCACACAGTCCAAATGGAAGGTCTTCGGCCAAGCGACATCTGGCGCCATTTTCTTGTGGACCGGTAGCCGCGGCCGGACAGTAAGATGACTACTTCCGGTCGCGGCTTCCGGAAATGTGATTAGAAGCAAGCACTAGGAGCGGAGGGAGTGGCGGCTGGAGCAGGTAAGTTATGTTTGTGTATGTTCGTGTTTTAGTGTGTGATTACTACTGTATGTAAGCCTACTACACTGTGTTATTCGCTCAAAAAAAGGCGGCACACAGAGGGGTTTGAACATTCAATCCCCTCCTTTCTCCTGGCACTAGCCAGGATAAAGGAGGGGGGATTGTTTAAGGACGCTAGAGAGAGTGTGTCTTCTCAAATTTTGCAGCATAAAGCAATGTGGTTGCTTTACCACATGCAAATGCTGAAATTTTGGGAATTGCTCCCTCTAGTGACCAGCACAGGGAAATGTTATAAATTAGAATCTAATTTATAATATTTCCTGACTTGTGAAAAAATGTAAAAAAATTAGAACAATGTCTAATCATGTATATAACTGTTTAACTAAAATAAAAATAAAAAAAATTCTAGCGAAACGAAGACTGATGTGAGCTGCTATGTAAGTTTAAGGGGATTGATTTGTTTAAGGCATCTGTATTTAGGGGGTCTGGTGTGGGATCTGTATTTAGGGGGCCTGGTTTGGGGACTGTATTTAGGAGGTTTGGTGTCTGTATTAGTTTAAGGGGTCTGTATTTAGAGGGTCTGGTCTGGGGTCTGTATCAGTTTAAGGGGTTTAGGGTCTGTATATTTAGGGGTCTGTGTTAGTAATTTAAGGGGTCTGGGGTCGGTATTTAGGGGGTCTGTATTAGTTTGAGGTCTGTTTTTAGGGGGTCTGGTCTGGGGTATGTATTAGTTTTTATGGTCTATTTTGGGGGCCTGTTCTAGGGTCTGTATTAGTTTAGGGGTCTTTATTTAGGGGTCTGTATTTAGGGGGTCTGCTCTGGGGTCTGTATTAGTTTATAGGGTCTATAAATGGCTGCAGAAGTGTTGGGCATAGATGTCTCATCAGGACGAGTCGCCATAACGGTCTGCGTCAGATGGAGAAGAAAAGAAAACGGCTCCCATCAGAGAATACGTCACTTGTGAGTCACTGGATCTATAGAGGATCTGTCCCCTCTCCTGACATGTCGGTTGCAGGTAATCATTGTATTCTATATATTTCTCATTACCCAGGACTAATAGACAAATGCGTGTTACTATTCCCATTGTCAAGAGGAAGTGTCCCTACACAGTGTTATACTGTCAGCGATGGTTGGAGACTATCAGTATGTAGGGACACAGCCCTTTGACAAGGGGAATCATAACAACCATTTGTCAATGCTCACACAAACGGGTGGTGTTCACTATAGACACGGCAGAGCGGCGGTGGGAAAGGGGGGGCCCAAGTTTGTGGTACAGCCCAGGGCCTATGCTCTACTTAATGCGCCACTGTATGTAGGAACTAACAGATATATGTTAAGAATTCCAAAAACGGTCTAAAAAATATATAAAAAAAATTTGTATATAAAACCACCAATAGTAAGAGTGTATTGTGAAACAGAAAATGTCTCCAAAAACATATGTACATTCATAAGGAATCAATGCTGTTTATGATGTATCAACAAATAAAACAAAGTCTCCATATATTAATACAATATAGTAATTCAACATGAATAAATTGCAAATAAGGACCTATCATCCATTTGGTTTGGAATGTAGTCACATGATGTGATCTTACCAATGGGAGTGTTATACTGTGCACCCATTTATAAGAATAAACAGCTACACTTCTGGTCACCTGACTCAAAACTACCAATAAGGAAGCTAGTATATTTTCCCGTTCATAATGGGAGCAGTTACAATCCAAGTCATATGACAAATTAACTAAATCTAAAACAGAAGGAAACATTATTACCATAAGGAGGATTATATTTTCTTACAAAGGATATCGGAGAATGGATCGCGAGAATGAGGAAACTGTAAATATAATCAAAGTACCACACTTGTCTATATATTGTAACATGGATATAGATGTAACACAGACCACACATTTTCAAACAATACAGAAGAAAAAACTTCTAAGCTATCAGAATAGTTTTAATCTACTGTATGTACCATATAGGGAGCGGTGTATCCATAATTAAACGAAAAGTATAGGGAAAATATACAATATGATAATATATACAAAGAGATTCATATATATAGATTTCTGTCTTCTGTTATCTGAAAACAACCAGGGAATAAATTCAGCAGAGAATGTGGTTCTCCCTCTGCAATAGGTTTTATCTAAAACCTGGAAAAGGGCCTGGTTGTTGGAGTGGGGAGAGATGGGTGGGTTCCCACTCCATCCACACAGTCCTGGTCTTGGGCTGTCTAGCTATTAATCAGGGGTCAGGTGTGATAGCCCTTTAAAAAGACTGCAGTTCAGTCACACTCTCTCTCAGCCTTGGAAGAGGAGTTTGTGAGAGCAAACCGACTGCATTCATAACAGGTTGTGTGGTCTGCATGGTTTATGGTGCCAGGCATTAGGCCTGCAATGTGTTAGTTAGGATACCTACTGTATAGTTCGTGCCGGACAGGCATAGAGTTTTCTTTTATTTGTTTTCTTTTTTATTTCATGTACAACCTGTAAATAAAACTGGCTGAGGCCAGTAGTATCACATCTTTGCTGTGCGGACTGAAATTTACTGGCGTGTTTGATACCGAGTGCCCTTCTACCCCAGGAGACGACTGTCCCGCTACCTAGAGGAAGCTTTAGGCACTGTGGGAAAAAAAACAAAACAAAAAAAAACACCTTAAAGGGCCAGAGTCCCTTATATATTGCATTTTTCCAAAGACTGATACTCTGCACCTTAGAAGATGGAGGAGATGCTTAAAGCAATGCTGCATGCTGTGGCAACACAATAGGAGGCTACCAGAGCACAACAGGAGGCTACCAGGGTGCAGCAGATGGCTCTGGATGAAACAAACCGCAGACTGACTGCCCAACTGGAGGCTACACAAGCCAAACAAAGAAAAGACCGGGATACTTTAAAAGGTGTTGTGCAGCAATTAACTAGTGTGGTTGAAAGGGTTCCAGGTGTAGCAGGTGCTAGTTCTACAGCAATAAGAGCTAGCCATTTTTGCAAATGATGACGGCAGCAGATGACGTGGAAGCCTACTTAACCTTTGAAAGAACCGCTGAACGAGAGGGTTGGCCAAAGGAACAGTGTTCAGGACTTGTGGCACCGTTCCTTTCAGGGGAACAGCAGAAGGCATACTTTGACTTGGATAACCAGGATGCCATAAACTATGACAAGCTGAAAAAGGAAATTTTAACCAGACTGTGAGTTACAGTTTCCGTCCGCGCACAGCGTGTGCACAACTGGGCCTACCAAATGGACAAACCTCCTCGCTCTCAAATGCACGACCTCATCCACCTTACCAAGAAGTGGTTGCAGCCGGAGATCCTGACAGGTCCACAGATGGTGGAACGGGTGGTAATGGTTCAATACTTAAGGTCCCTGCCTGTTGCCTTACGCAAGTGGGTAAGCCATGGGGATCCCAAAAATGCTGACCAGCTAGTAGAGATGGTGGAGAGGTACACAGCAGCCGAGGAGCTGATGAATCTGCCACAGCGCACCCTAGCCCCACAGTGGAGAACTACAGGATTACCTGGTAAGACTGTTCTAAGGGAAAAGGGGGCTGGCAGATCTGATAGAATTGCGCCTACTTCTGGAGAGACTGAAGGGTCTAGAGACTGGCAAACTGTGCCAGGGGGATCTGCGGCTTATAATCGACTCAGTAAAGACTTAATAAGATGCTTTAGATGTCATATGGCAGGTCCTGTGATTGCTAATTGCCCATTGACTGATGAACCTATGCAATGTGATGCTGCATATATAAACCATAGTTTGCCTTTGTATGCTCGGCCAGCATGTACTGCATTGCCTAATGTAGCTGGTGAGATAACAAATGTGCACTATTTCTGTGGAAGGTAAAGCTGTAAATGCATTATTAGATTCAGGCAGTTTGGTGACTTTGGTAAAGTCTGATTTAGTAAACCCCAGAAAATGGCAGGATAAGACCATTGATGTACTTTGCATACATGGGGATGATTATCACACTGCTGTGGTGGACATAAACACCCAGTTTGGTGCAGTAAAGTTCACGGTGGGTTTAGTTCCATTGTTAATGCATGATGTCATTGTGGGGCGAGATTTCCCACATTTCTGGAAGTTGTGGGAAAATAGAATTACTATTACACTGCCTGTATATGAGGACAAAAATGTTAGGGGTAACTCTAGTACAGAAGTATATATGCCTGTGGGCGAGGCTGCGGCAGACACACAAACTTTTCCATTTTCTGTCATGGCTGGAGACTTTGAGGAAGCTGACCATAGTGATACTGTCACTACAGAGAGTCAGAGCAATCCAGAGAGAGAAGACCCCCTGACTGACAATATGCCTGATCTTGAAGTGAGAAAAGATCTGTTTGGTGCTGAGCAGTTAAAAGATCCTACCCTAATGAGAGCCAGGGAAAATGTGAAGGTTATTGATGAGGAACTGGTGGAGCCAGATACTAGACTTTCTTTTCCCTACATGGCTATAAAAAGAGACCTGTTGTATCAGGTGGTAAAAAATGGGGAAGATCTTTTGGAACAATTAGTGGTCCCTAAAGCATTTAGAACAATGGCGTTAGATCTTGCTCATGGCCACATTATGGGGGGACATTTGGGAGTTGAAAAAACCACTGAGAGAATCAAAGATTCTTTTGGCCTGGGGTTCACAAAGATGTGAAAAATTATTGTGATTCCTGCCCTGAGTGTCAGATTTCGGCTCCCAGACCACACTATCGTAGTCCCTTGGTGCCTCTACCAATTATTGAGGTGCCATTTGAGCGAATAGCAATGGACCTTGTAGGGCCTATTATAAAATCGTCACGAGGCAACCAGCATATTTTAGTTATTATGGATTATGCTACTCGTTATCCTGAAGCTATACCACTGCGTAATACGTCATCCAAGACCATCGATAAAGAGTTGGTGCAGGTGTTCAGTCGAGTTGGAATACCAAAGGAGATCCTTACAGACCAGGGTACCCCTTTTATGTCACGAGTAATGAAGGAGTTGTGTAAATTGTTTAAGGTCACACAACTGCGTACATCGGTCTACCACCCACAGACTGATGGATTAGTAGAAAGATTTAATAAAACGCTAAAGGCGATGTTAAAGAAAGTTATGGATAAAGATGGGAAAAACTGGGATTTTCTTCTTCCTTATCTCATGTTTGCAGTACGTGAGGTCCCTCAGTCGTCCACAGGGTATTCTCCATTTGAATTGCTATATGGTCGTCATCCCAGGGGCCTTTTAGATATAGCAAAAGAATCCTGGGAAGGAGAAGCTACACCCTATAGAAGTGTCATTGAACACATTTCAGAAATGCAAGATCGAATCTCAGCAGTAATGCCCATTGTTAAAGAACATATGGCCAAGGCTCAGGTGGCACAACAAAGGGTGTATAACCGCAGTGCCAGAGTACGTTCTTTTGCACCAGGTGACAGGGTACTTGTTCTTATACCAACCATTGAAAGTAAATTTCTGGCTAAGTGGCAAGGCCCCTTTGAGGTAATGGAAAAATTAAACGAGGTGAATTACAAAATTTGTCAGCCAGGGAAAAGGAAGCCTGAACAAGTGTATCATATAAATCTAATAAAGCCATGGAAAGACAGACACTCTCTTGGAACCTTGTCTCAACCTGAGCATGTACCGGACACCCTGGCAAATACCCAAAAGGTAGAGGTGCAAAGTTTCCTAATTAGAAATAAGGATTTTTTTTTCTGAGATCCCAGGTCGCACCAGTCTAATTAAACATGACATCATTACTGAACCAGGTAAAAAGCTTAAGTTGAGACCTTACAGAATACCAGAGGCAAGGAGAGTGGTTATTACAGAGGAGGTAAGGAAAATGTTGGACCTTGGAGTAATTGAGGAATCCCATAGTCAATGGTCTAGCCCAATAGTCCTCATTCCAAAACCAGATGGCAGTTGGAGGTTTTGCAATGACTTCCGTAAACTCAATTCTATTTCTAAATTTGATGCTTACCCGATGCCGCGGGTTGACGAGCTCATTGATAGACTAGGAACTGCACGATTTATAACAACCCTAGACTTAACTAAAGGTTACTGGCAAATACCTCTTTCTGAAGATGATAAGGAAAAAACAGCTTTTGCCACGCCTGATGGGTTGTTTCATTATGTTGTCCTGCCCTTTGGTTTACATGGGGCACCAGCAACTTTTCAGAGAATTATGGATAAAATTTTAAGACCCCACATGCGGTATGCAGCAGCATACCTTGATAACATCATCATCCAAAGTCCAGATTGAGAATCCCATTTACCTAGAGTACAGGCAGTTGTTAATTCCCTTGCCGAGGCAAGATTTACTGCCAATCCCAAAAAATTTACAATTGGATTGGAGCGAGCCAAGTATCTGGGGTTTACAATTGGCCGTGGGTTGGTGAAACCCCAAGTAAATAAGATTGAAGCCATCCAAGGTTGGCCTCACCCTGTAAACAAGAAGCAAGTTCGTGCTTTCCTGGGGATCACAGGCTACTATAGAAGATTTATACCAAACTTTGCTTCACTGGCAGCCCCTTTGACAGACCTGACTAAAGGGAAAGACTCTGTAAGGGTCAAGTTGACACCAGAGGCTGAACAATCATTTCAGGCTCTTAAAAACATTTTCTGTGCTCAGCCGGTATTGATTACCCCAGATTTTAAAAGGGGATTTATTCTACAAACGGATGCATCTGATGAGGGTCTGGGGGCTGTACTGTCACAGGTACGAAATGGGGAAGAACATCCCATACTATATCTGAGTAGGAAGCTGAACGACCATGAGAAAAAATATGCTATTGTTGAGAAAGAGTGCCTTGCTAATAAATGGGCACTGGAGGCACTCCGCTATTACCTTCTTGGTCGTCACTTGGAATTAATCACAGATCATGCCCCCCTTAACCCCTTAAGGACGCAGCCTAGTTTGGGCCTTAAGGCTCAGAGCCCATTTTTTAAATCTGACATATTTCACTTTATGTGGTAATAACGTCGGAATGCTTAAACCTATCCAAGCGATTCTGAGATTGTTTTCTCGTGACACATTGGGCTTTATGATAATGGTAAAATTTGGTCGATATATTCAGTGTTTATTTGTGAAACATTGCAAAATTTAGAGAAAAATTTGAAAAAATTGCATTTTTACAAACTTAAATGCATGTGCTTGTAAAACAGATGGTTATACCAGCCAAAATAGTTACTAGTTCACATTTCCCATAAGTCTACTTTAGATCTGCATAGTTTTTAGAGCATTTTTTTTATTTTTCTTGGACGTTTACAAGGCTTAGAACATAAATAGCAATTTCTCATATTTTTAAGAAAATTTCAAAAGCCTTTTTTTTTTAAGGTACTTGTTCAGTTCTGAAGGGGTTTGAGGGCCTATGTATTAGAAACCCCCATAAAACACCCCATTTTAAAAACTAGACCCCTCAAAGTATTCAAAATAGCATTTAGAACGTTTTTTAACCCTTCAGGCATTTCACAGGATTTAAAGCAAAGTGGAGGTGAAATTTGCAAATATCATTTTTCTTGCTGAATCTCAATTTTATTCAAATTTTTTTCTGTAACACAGAAGGTTTTTACTAAATATGTATTGTCCAGATTCTGCAGTTTTTAGAAATGTCCCACATGTGGCTCTAGTGCGCTCGTGGACTAAAACACAAGCCCCAGAAGCAAAGAAGCACCTAGTACATTTTGGTGCTTCTTTTTTATTAGCATATATTTTAGGTAGCATGCCAGGTTTGGAGAGGTGTTGAGGTGCCAAAACAGTAGGAATCCCCCAAATCTGACCCCATTTTGGAAACTGCACCCCTCAAGGAATTCATTTATGGTTATTGTTACCATAATGACCCTGTAGTTTTTCAACAGCGCGTATTTGACTTGGGCTGTGAAATTAAAAGAATGACAATTTTTCCAATAAGATGTCATTTTTGATCAGAATTTCTTATTTTCACAGGGAAGAAAATGCCCCATTTTGTTGCCCAATTTGTCCTGAGTGCAGCAATACCCCATTTGTGGTGATAAACTGCCGTTTGGGCCCATGGGAGGACTCAGAAGGGAAGGAGCGCTAAGTGTTCTTACGAGTCCAGATTTTGCTGGTTTTCGGGTGCCATGTCGCATTTGCAGAGCCTCAGAGGTATCAAAGCAATGGAAACCCACCAAAAGTGACCGCATTTTGGAAACAAAACCCCTCAAGGAATTTATTTATGGGTGTTGTGACCATTTAGACCCCACAGTTTTTTCACAGAACTTATTTGAATTGGGCTGTTAATTAAAAAAAAAACAAAACTTTTTTCCAATAAGATGTAGTTTTGGCTCAAAATGTCTTATTTTCACAACGAATAAAATACCCCATTTTGTTGCCCAATTTGTCCTCAGTGCGGCAATACCCTATTTATGGTGATATACTGCCGTTTGGACCCATGGGAGGGATCAGAAGGAAAGGAGCGCTATGTGTTCTTTGGAGCCCAGATTTTGCTGGATTGGTTTTCGGGTGCCATGTTGCATTTGCAGAGCCCCAGAGGTATCAAAGCAATGGAAAACCACCAGAAGTCACCCCATTTTGGAAACTAAACCCCTCAAGGAATTTATTTATGGGTGTTGTGACCATTTAGAACCCACAGTTTTTTCACAGAATTTATTTGAATTGGGCTGTGAATTAAAACAAATGTAATTTTTTCCAATAAGAGGTAGTTTTGGCTCAAAATTTCTTATTTTCACAAGGAATAAAATACCCCATTTTGTTGCCCAATTTGTCCTGAGTGCGGCAATACTCCATTTGTGGTGATAAACTGCCGTTTGGGCCCATGGGACGGCTCAGAAGGAAAGGACCACCATGTAGCCTACTGGGAATTTTCTGGTGCTAAGTCATGTGTGCAGAAGCCCCTGAGGTATCCGTACAGTTGAAACCCCCGAGAAGTGACCCCGTTTTAAAAACGACACCCCTTAAAGAATTCATCTAGAGGTTTAGTGAGCATTTTGACCCCACAGGTATTGTGTAAAAGATAATGCGCAACAGATGGTGCAGAGTGAGATTTGCAATTTTCTATATATATGCCATGTCAGTGTCCGATATATTGTGGCCAGAATGTGCCACCGGAGACATACACCCCATAAACTGTAATGTGGGTTCTCCTGGGTACGGCAATACCCTACATGTGGCTGTTATTAGGTGCCTGGGCACACGGTAGGGCTCCGAAGGAAAGGACCACCATTTGGCCTACTGGAGCTTTTCTGGTGCTAAGTCTTGTACGCAGAAGCCCCTAAGGTACCGGTACAGTTGAAACCCCCGAGAAGTGACCCTGTTTTAAAATCTACACCCCTTAAGGCATTCATCTAGAGGTATAGTGAGCATTTTGACCCCACAGGTATTGTGTAAAAGATAATGCGCAGCAGTTGGTGCAGAGTGAAATTTGCAATTTTCTATACATATATGCCAATTCAGTGTCCGATATATTGTGCCCAGCATGCGCCTCCGGAGATATACACCTTATAAACTGTAATGTTGGTTCTCCCGGGTACGGCAATACCCTACATGTGGCTGTTATCAGCTGCCTGGGCACGCAGCAGGGCTCATAGGGGAAAGATGAGGAGGGGTAAGCTGTGCGAAGTGGATCAGAGCGAGTAAAACTGGGGTAAATTAAAATAAAGGGATGTATGATAAATTTTAAAACACTCTTTCATATAGAGCTCTGGTTTTTCGGGACACGCGTCACATTGATATATTGTGTCCTTCCTTATCCCCCTCTTATAGCAGACTTTGCACCTCTTTTGACTTTTTCCCTTCTTGCCAGTTTGGGGAACTTCTCCTAAAAAGTGTTGCCCTGGTACGATGCGTGTGGTCTCGCTTCCAGAAGTACTGTAGGGCTTCAGGACTTGATCTGACAAGTCCACCCCTCCTATGTACCTATTGTAGTCCAGGATGCAGTCTGGTTTGGGGGTCTCTGTACTGGTACCTCGTACAGGTACATGGGTACTGGTGGGACATCTCTCTTGTCTTGTACGTGACACACAATATGTTGCTGCTAGAATGTGCCCAGCTCTCACCCCTTCTTGTTTGCCCTGCAGAGTCTTAGGGAGGCCACTCAGATTTCTTCTAGCAGTGCCGCATGCCGCAGTACTTCTGGAAGCGAGGCAGTTGAAGAGTGGGACGCTGGTATAAAAATTATCCAGGTAGAGGTGGTGACCCTGGTCCAGCAGTGGGTGCTCCAAATCCCACCCAATTTTTGTATTAACTCCCAGTAAGGGGGGGCATTCTGGGGGCTGAATACTGGTGTCCTTTCCTTCATATATCCTAAATTTGTAGGTATACCCTGATGCACTCTCGCACAGCTTATACATCTTCACGCCATACCTTGCCCTCCTACCCGGCAGGTACTCGCGGAAATGAACCCTCACTCTAAAATGTACCAAGGACTCATCAATAGAAATACACTTCTCGGGGGTGTATGCTTGGGAAAACCAGGCACTGAAACGGTCTAATAGGGGTCTCCGTTTATACAAACGGTCAAAACCGGGGTCATCTCGGGGTGGGCACGGCTCATTATCAGTATAATGTAAGAAGCAAAGTATTGCCTCATTTTTATTTTATTTTTTAGTTTCCAGCTCAGTTCTGAAGTTGCTTTGAGGGGCCCATATTTTAGACACCCTTATCAAACACGCCATTTGAGAAACTAGACCCCCTCAAAGTATTCACAACAGCATTTAGAAAGTTTATTAACCCTTTAGGTGTTTCACAGGAATTTAGAGCAATGTAGAAGTGACATTTAATTAATTTAATTTATTAGGCACCATGTCCCGTTTGAAGAGGTCTTGTGGTGCTAAAACAGTGGAAACCCCCCAAAAGTGACCCCTTTTTGGAAACTAGACCCCTTGAGGAATTCATTGCAGTTTTCATGGGACGCATGCAGCTTTTTGGTCAGTTTTTATTCTATTTTTAGGTGGCGTGGTGACTAAAAAACAGCAATTTTACTATTGTTTTTTATTCTATTTTTTTTACAGCGTTCACCGTGCGCTATAATTGACATATTCACTTTATTCTGCGGGGCGATACGATTACAGCGGTACCAGATGTTTATAGTTTTATTTTATGTCTTATGGCGTTTGCACAATAAAATACATTTTGTAAAGTATAATTTACTTTTTGTGTTACCTTATTCTAAGCGCCAGAACGGTTTTATTTTTCCATCAGGAAAGCCGTGCGAGGACTTATTTTGTTGCGTAACGAACTGTAGTTTCGATCAGTACCATTTTTAGGTACATGCGACTTTTTGATCTCTTTTTATTCCATTTTTTGGGAGATGAAGTGACCAAACAATTGTGATTGTGGTACGGTTTATTATTATTTTTTTTTACGGCGTTTACCGCGCTGGATAAGTCACGACATCGTTTTGTAGTTCAGGCCGTTACGGACGCGGCGATACCAATTATGTATAGTTTATTTGTTTATTTATATATTTTTATTAATAATAAAGGACTGATAAGGGAAAAAGGGGGATTTTTACTTTTAGCACTTTTAAAACTTTTATTTTCTTATTTTTACACAACTTCTTTTTACTTTTTTACACTTTTTTTACTTTGTCCCACTAGGGGACTTGAGGGCAGGAGGCTCTGATCGCTATTCTAATACACTGCACTACATACGTAGTGCAGTGTATTAGAGCTGTCAGCTGTTCGCTGACAGCAAGCATAGTGGGTCCTGACTTTGTCAGGATCCACTAGGCTTCCGTCGATGGCGTAGCCAGAGTCCATTGTTAGGATTCTGGTTGCCATAGTAGCCATCGCTGCCCGCTATCGTGTAGCAGGCCGACGATGGCAGCTTAACCCCTAAGAAGCCGCGATCGCTATTGAACGCGGCTTCTAAGGGGTTAATCGGCAGGGACCACCGCGATCGGTCCCTGCACACTAAGCTGTGATAGCCTGCTGTCGGAAACAGCAGGTATCACAGCTCAAACACGCCCCGGGGAGAGATGGCGCCGTGTTAACTCAGGTAAGTATTATTACTGAGCTGAGCGCGAACGATGCGCTCAGCAGGACGTAATAGTACTGACCTGAGCGCGAAGGGGTTAAGTGGATGTGTGAAAACAAAGAGAAAAATAGGAGGGTCACAAGATGGTTCTTGGCCTTACAGGAATATAGATTTACTGTAAAACACAGGCCAGGGACTCAAATGGGAAATACCGGTGCATTGTCCCGAGTTCACTGCTGTGTGACCAGATGTGTTGCAGCCACTAGTCTGAAACAGGGGGGGGGGGGGGGGGGAAATGTGACAGACCATGTGGAGAGGTTGTGGATGGGGTCTATATTTCCCCAAGATTTCTGTCTTCTGCTATCTGAAAACAACCAGGGAATAAATTCAGCAGAGAATGTGGTTCTCCCTCTGCAATAGGTTTTATCTAAAACCTGGAAAAGGGCCTGGTTGTTGGAGTGGGGAGAGATGGGTGGGTCCCCACTCCATCCACACAGTCCTGGTCTTGGGCTGTCTAGCTATTAATCAGGGGTCAGGTGTGATAGCCCTTTAAAAAGACTGCAGTTCAGTCACACTCTCTCTCAGCCTTGGGAGAGGAGCTTGTGAGAGCAAACCAACTGCATTCATAACAGGTTGTATGGCCTGCGTGGTTTATGGTGCCAGGCATTAGGCCTGCACTGTGTTAGTTAGGATAACTACTGTATAGTTAGTGCCGGACAAGCATATTTTTTTTCTTTTTTATTTCATGTACAACCTGTAGATAAAACTAGCTGAGGCCAGTAATACCACATCTTTGCTGTGCGGACTGAAATTTACTGCCATGTTTGATACCGAGTGCCCGTCTACCCCAGGAGACGACTGTCCCGCTACCTAATTCCCTTACAATATATATATATATATATATATATATATATATATATATATATATATATATCCCCAATAGCAATTCAAGCATCTCAAGGCAAGGCCAAAAATGTGGACTACTTCCCCATAGAGGGGATATTAACATGATATGTGTTATTGATAATCGATTGATAAATCTCTTTATATATATTATCATATTGCCTAAATTTCATGTTGAACTTTGTCAGCATAACGCATATGACAGAATATGAAGTGACTGGGTACTTGAAGGAAGAATTAGCAGGAGATTAAAATAAAGATAAGAAAGCAAAACAGAATAATGGTCAGTTACTCCTTATTCCTAAACTATCAGAAGAGAGAGCAGTGCAGACGCTGGAGTTATCCTCTATAGTGGCTAATATACTATGGACAGGGAAGAGAATCTTGGAAGAATAGATTATAATGTGCTTGAGATCCAACCATTATAACGGAGGGAGAAAATCTCATGTGTTTGCTGAGAATTTAGGACACAGAGGTATCGGTGACACTGGAGCAATCTGCCCTGAGCTGGACCTTCAACAAAAGATGGGCACGGAGACATAAAATTAATTGTGAGAGAGTATCCTATGAGTATCTATCGAGGTAATACAATAATCTACTTACCACAATCAGTTGCCAAATAATTTGCATGTTTTATAATAATGTACAGTCATGTCATTTAATGCTCAAAATGTGGACACCTAGCAATTTTTTGCTGTACTTCCGTTATAGGAGTTGCCCCAATGAGTGGAAGCATTCCTATATTAACCCCTTAATGACCAGCCTATTTTAAACCTTGATGATCGAGCTATTTTTTACGTTTTTCCATCGTCGCATTCCAAGAGATATAACTTTTTCATTTTTGCGTCGACATAGCTGTATAAGGTCTTGATTTTTGTGGGACAATTTATATTTTTTAATAGGACCATTTTGGGGGAAATATATTTTATTGATTAAGTTTAGTAAAGTTTTTTGGGGGAGAATAGAAAAACAAACCGAAATTTCGCCACTCTTTTTTGTGTCCTAAATCTACGCCGTTTACAGTGTGGTATAAACACCACAATAACGTTATTCAGCGGGTTGTTGCAATTGCAACGATAACAAATTTGTATCGATTCTTTATGTTTTACTACTTTTACACAGTAAAAACCCTTTTTTGTTTTTAAAAATTATTTGATTTTGTGTCTCCATATTTGAAGAGCCATAACTTTTTATTTTTCTGCCGATGCAGCTTTATGAGGGCTTTTGTTTTGCAGGACGACTTGTAGTTTTTATTGGTACCATTTTGGAGTAGATGCGACTTTTTGATCACTTTTTATCACATTTTTTTATGACAGGATTCACAGAAAACAGCAATTTTTGAATTGTTTTTTAGCTGATTTTTTACAGTGTTCATCGTGCGGGTTAGATAATGCAATAGCTTTATAGTTAGAGACTTTATGAACGCGGCAATACATAATATGTGTAACTTTATTTACTTTATTTATTTATTTTTAATAATAAAGCATTTTGTAAGGGGAAAAAGTGGGTTTTTCATTTTTTTTTTCACTTTATTTTTTTCATATTCACATTTTTTTATTGGAAAGTACCTGAGTAAAATATATAGGATTGGTGGACGCCCTGCCTAGGAAGGAGAGACGAGCTCTAAAAGCAGGAAAGGCTGGATTGTCAGTAATAGGGGTTAAAGGACCCAATGGGTTTATGAGCGAACCTCCCACCCCCGAAGACCGCAACGCTAAGAGAGTGTGGTAAACAACAAATGAGCCTTGAGTCGGTCTGTTCCCAGACCAGGTCCACTACAGGGTAGATATAGTATAAGGGCAGAGTTGTTGGGCTGTGAAGGATGATTTATTTTCTTATATTCTCTGTATGAAATTACATTGTGAATTATCAAGCAGGATGCCGAATAACTAAGATATGTATTATGTGATGATAATGTTTAAATGATTTAGTTTCGTGCAGCAGCCATCTTGTCTGGAGTTTCTATCTTGGTTTTATTGTAGTGAATAGGAAAGTCATTGTTCCTTTAATACAAGTAATGTTGATTTCGTATGTTTTATCTTTGACCTTGGTTCCCATGCGAAGTTGGACAGGGAGGGAGATGGGAGGGTGGCAAGTATGCGTGAAGGAAGGACATTCTGTCTGTTAGGGATCTGCCAGGTACTTCATCTAGCTATACTCCTGGGATTAATCAATCCACACCTGAGGCCAGACCTGTTCGACTGACACCATCTCCCACCAACCAGGGTGGCAGGCTCAGGAGTGGGAGAGCCTATCGCGGCCTGGTCTGTCGGAGTTAGCTCCGCCCCCTGCCCTTTATTACCTGCCCTGTGCTCTCCCTCAGTGCTTGTAATTCTTTTGGATTCCTGGCCCCACTGCTGCTTTGCTCCAGCCTGCTTCTGCCGTGCTTCTGCCTTGCTGCAGTTCTGCTTGACCTGCTTTGCTTTGCCCCTGGCTTGCTTCTGTCTCCGTGCCCGCTCGGGTGTACTCACTTCGTCCTGGTCCTGACTGTTCGTTCGCCGCCCCGTTTCCTCGTGGCGTTCCGTGGCTACTGCCCCTTCCCTTGCGTGTTCCCTGTTTGTCTTCCTGTGCACTTAGCCAGCGTAGGGACCGCCGCCCAGTTGTACCTCGTCGCCTAGGGCGGGTCGTTGCAAGTAGGCAGGGACAGGGCGGTGGGTAGATTAGGGCTCACTTTCCCTTCACCTCCTTCCTGCCATTACACTGTCCAAAAGAGATTAGACACCTGCAAAACCTAATGTGTGAAGAATTATAATGATGTATCTGGGATGTATTTTATTGTATGCTTTTTACTGAATAACAAATATTGTTACATTGTCTCTGATTGGTTTACCTCAAGCCTACACCCCTTCTGAATTTCAGTTTAACAGTTTGAGTCTGGTAATAAATCCTTCAGAGGAGCATTTTTGAACATATCAGCGTGTCTGTGTGTTTTCTTCTCCTCTCTCGATATATATCGGTGAAATATCCTAATTAGGATACTGACTAATGAAGTCTGGCCTTGAGAGTCTGTTTGGACTCGTATAAACTTCAGTCTAATATATTTTGAGCGATGGATTTCCACGACAGTAATGGTGCCGATAAAACCCGGAAGATTGCACGTCTGATAAGCTGTCACTGGAGAGGTCTGGCTTTGCATCTGTGAATTACAAAAAACCGCGGTAGGTAAGGAGCTTATTCTTACACCATTCACACATGCATTGCGTAAGCCTAGGAATCTAGTTTTCAGACGTCACTTCTTTCTGGACGAGGCTCCTTAGTCAGAAGTGGGTTGAAAGATGGATCCAAAAAGGTATGTTGAAGCTTTTTGTGTGATGAGGAATTGCAGGTGTGTACGTGATCTTAAACTGTTGATATGAAAGACATGAGAGAATTTTTGCCAGCAATTACATTGTTAACCAGGAAAATTGTGAGAAGTGTAAGACCTCCGCCTTTGGAATGCAGTGACATAGCGCATGGCGGAGAGAAGTCGTAACTCACATGTGAAGTATTTGAAATGAAAAGATTGTAGTCTGGACTGTGAGGAAAAAACAAAACTTGTGCTTGCTGCTTTATTGTAGTGTCATTTGTTATTTAGTTGTGTAAAATTGTTGAGGATTAATAGTTGTTCTGTTACCCGTTTGTCTGGGATTATAGTTGGGAGGTACTGACTGTTTGTAGGTGAGAGGACAGTTGGATAGTTGTGAGTAATATCCTGTAGTACCAAAGGGGCTTCAATGGTTAAGTCCTGATAATGTAGAATCCAGTGCAAGGAGAAGCAATTGTGTCTATATTGAATTTGCACTCAATACCATTACCCAGTGCAACAGGGAAAACTTTGAATACTGTATTAGAAAATCATTTATATTTTCCTAACTCATTGCAAGACAGTGATATTGTGTGTAAGGGTCCATAAACCAGTTGTATGCATTGCCAGACTGGCATAAGGTGGGAATCAGTACAGACTGATTTCTAGCACATGATAATCCGGCATATACACATTGATGTAAAATAACATCCAAGTAATTAAGTCTGTAGTAGAATAACACCAGACCGCTGGATTGAATACCGTTGTAATATAACATCCTGTATTCAATGAATGACCCTGACACTTACCCCAGGTGCCACCTGTGTCGTAGTAGTAATTACAGTGAAGGACATTGGTATTGGCTCAGATCCAGAGCCCGTAAAGAAATCATCACCAACATACATAACAGCTCTCTAGACTACAACCCACAGAGTGAACGACTGAGCGGGGAGGATAATATATATATATGTTACTAAATATAATTTGCATGTGAAACCATTGCAAAGTGCTAGAGGAAAGAGTTTGGGATATATGCTACATCACAGGCTGTATGAACCGAAAGACACACCCCGGCAGCAAGTGTTCTGCATAAGTGAAGTGTTACCAACTCCTGCTTGAATCAATGGAGGTTCATGAATGTCGATTGTGTTGAAGAATTTGCTCTTGTAATTGTTGATTGGCAGCATTTTGTCTGTTCTTGATGTTCAATACAGTGAGGGATCAGAGGATCCTACTGCTAGAATGTCTGGAGGAACGACTTTGGATATCGTATTGGTAAGACAGTCTAGGAGATAGACTGGTCTGAGATATCTGTCGGCAAACGTGGCATGGCCTGTTTGCCTGGAGGTGGGGGATTTACCGGAAATCACCCTACTGCTCTCCGACCATGGGGTCAGGAGGAAGTTGGACAAAGATGCTTTGGGGCACTGGTCCCGGCCAACATTAGAATGAGCAAAAGGAGCTGGGGCTTTAATTGTAAAGTATGTGAAGGCAAAATAACACACTGTAAAAAATTGTTGAAGAGGCTGGCAAGCCGTAAGAAGGATGTTTGCATGTGATAAAGACAATTGTTTGTGGAAAGTCGAGAAAGGGAGTGGAGTGGCCAGGACAAGGCAAAAGTTAAAAGGACAATCAGGTGACTACAGGTGGTTATAAGTAAGATGATGTGAGAAAGATAGGTTAAATACAGGTGTAAATTTTCATTGGAAGAGTGAAGAAAACGGAGCAGTCGGGTACATTTCAGTGACTAATGTGGGTAAGAACGGGGGGAGTGTAATGTGAGCAGGTGTGATGTGACATCTGTGTGATACATATGTAATGTGATGAGCCATCTGTGTGATGTGTGATGTGTGCAATGTAACATGTGTAATGTGATGAGCCATCTGTGTGATGTGTAATGTGTGTAATGTAACATGTGTGATGTGATGAGACATCTGTGTGATGTGTGTAATGTAACATGTCTGAAGTTTGAAACTAATGGCCACAATAAAAGCAGAACTATATTGTATGTTTCCTATTTTTAACAGCAGTAATGTCTAAAAATGTTAGTGTTTTGTGTATGGGGTTAAAATCAGTTCCACTTTTTTTCATTTTTTATGTAATGTGTCTTATCTTTGCGCACGCGCAGTCGTCTGTAACTACACCAAGCGAGAAAAATATTACAGCTGGCTGGATCTGTTTGTAAAAAGATAAAAGCTATACTCAAAAAACAAGGGGGCACTCCCTCCGTCTGGAGAAAAAAAGATTCAAGCTGCAGAGGCGACAAGGCTTCTTTACAGTGAGAACTGTGAATCTATGGAATAGCCTACCGCAGGAGCTGGTCACAGCAGGGACAGTAGATGGCTTTAAAAAAGGGTTAGATAATTTCCTACAACAAAAAAATATTAGCTCCTATGTGTAGAAATTTTTCCTTCCCTTTTCCCTTCCCTTGGTTGAACTTGATGGACATGTGTCTTTTTTCAGCCGTACTAACTATGTAACTATGTAACTATGTATACTGTAGATTAAAGTGTTATAATGTGATAAGATTTAATGTTGGAATGTTTTGATGTTAATTCCAATGTATTAAACTGCAGATATTGTGAGACACTGGGTTTTGAAAATGTATGTGCCCCCACTGTTCCCTATTTTTATGTATAGTTTATTGGTTTGCAGTAATTAATATTACCAGATATATTATTTTCAGTGTTATTGAATAACTAATTACATTTGTCTAGTTTTTGTTTTCACACATGAGGCACGTGCTATGGTGCTGCCTAAATGTTATTTTTGAAAATGTGAGATGTTTTACAGGTAAATGGTTGCAGGTCATTTTAAAGATAAAATGTATTTTTGTCAGGAGAAAGTCTTTTTTGTTCCAGGCTGTTGTGTATTACAGGGGGTTAAATTAATGCCCCCCCCCCCCCCCCCCCCGATAGAGTGCCTAATTTTATTATGTTGATATGTAGTTTTGACCCCTGCTACATTACTTTCGCAGAGTCCAAATAGGAGGGAATGTTGAAGGGACTGATCAGGTAGTTTTGTTTTGTGTTTTATTTTGTTTTGAATTAATGAATTTGGTTCTAGGAGATCTACAAAATGTGTATGAGCTTCAAGGAGTAACCCAGATTAAATGTGTATGACAGTAATCTACATTTTGAGGTTTTTCTGTGTAGATGGTTCCAGATCCTTCCAGAACGGTGAATATGGCACTGGGTAAGCTGTGCTGTAGTCTCCACCCAATATGAGGTATTGTGTAAGAGACCATCCCCCTCCAGCAAATTTACACAGGAGGCAGAGGTGACGTCACCCACAGATGAGTCTTTACAGATTTAGATGGGGAGAAGGCAAAACAAAAAAATTGTTTATTTTATGCCAGATTTCAGTAACATATTTTGTTTGTTTTTGTATTAATCAGGTACTTACAGGACCTGGTGGGTGGGATTTACAAGTGTTCTGGATCATCAGATGAATGTGTAACAATAAAACTCCACCCTTTTGAAATTTTCTTTCTATATGTGACATGGGTTTCCAATGTAAATTTGTAATGTAGACATACTTCATCATATACAGTATGTGTAGAACGGGGTACGAGGCACAAGGTAAATTACCCAGAAACCACTCTCAACTTCTTGTTCATCTCAAGGAGCGGAGCTGGAGGTGCTCGCTGAGGCTTGTAACCTGGCAGAAGGTAAGACTCTAGGTACGCTTTTGGCATCGCCCACAATTATGGGCCCATTGGTAGTAGGAACTTTATTGGATCATCGGGTAAGCCAATTGAGAGAGCGAGAGAAGACAGAACTGACAACAAGGGTATATGCAGCCAGGTATCAGTAAATTGGCTTTTCCCTGGAACAATAATGCCACCACTAGGTTTGTAGCAGCCGGCATGATGTGCGCAAGGCGTGACATAGGTAAAACAGCAAAGGTACCTGTGAAAAGTGCAGCCCGGCCAGATTAACAGTCCCAGCGACTGCAGAACATACAACTACCCGAGGTAGAAGTGTATGACAATGTGCTCGTGTGTGTAGATCTGTTCTCAGGGGGGCCTGAAGCCCGGCCTGTATTTTCCCCACTGCAGACGTTGTGTGTAAGTGACAGGGGAACAATGTTATCCCAAGTATTGACCTGATGTATGTACAATAAGATATCAGCAGTTCTCCAGATGTTATCCCAAAGTTAGTTTGTTTAATAATTGTATTTAAGAAGTGTTGTGGGAATATTAAATACTGAAGTTAAGTTTTATGTAAAGTTCTGGACCAGCCTTACCATTGGACTATTAGAGTCATGCGACAGATAAAAGGTACAGAAGTGGAATATTCCCATTTGAAAACATTTTTAGTTATTTGTTTTTGTCGTTGTTATTGTGAAAGGAAAATTCTGTGCAGTGTTTGTGTGTGTGTGTGTGTATATATATATATATATATATATATATATATAAAGAAGAAAAATGAGTTTGCATGTATCACTTCTAGTTATTGCTCAATGTGAACGTTTGATGTAAAGATGTTATTTGTTAATGTTTTTCTTCAAATTAATTATTTGATTAAGATCAATTAATGTTTATACAATGAAAAAGTTTGTTCTCCACAGGAAGAGTCCAACTGGGAGCGGAAGGCGTGAGAACCAGATTCTAACAGAACGTGGACGGATAAGGGAAGGTGAACCGGTAACACCTAAGGCACTCTTGATGGCACTTGCATTGATGGTGTATGACCTCACATATGCCCCAAGACTGCAAGGATCGATTTGGTAAGATCTAATTGGTATGTCCCAGGCTTTACAGCTGTTGCTGCTAAATTCTGTTAGAGCTGTTTGATTTGCCTACAGAACAGTCCTGGCAGACCGGTGCCAACCTTATCATACCCGCCTCCCACGAAGAGAACAGACCTTGAGAGGCCTTCCCATGCAATACAAATTAGAGTAAGAAAAATTGGTTTGCGACATTTGTCAGATAAACATGTGGAATCTGTGTATATTTTGGTGAGCTGGAGATGTTCCAGACAATCAGCTCAGATCAAGGTACAAATCCTGCTGGAAAGTGTGACACCAAGTGCAAATGAAATGTACCCAATAATTACACATCTTCTAGGTGCCATGTCCATTGGAACAGAGAAGTTTTTCTTATATAAAAGGTGTTTGTTTGATTTAGTTTAAGGGCCTGACATTGTTATTGTATGTACTTAGAACAACTTTTATAGTACGTAGATTTTATCACCAGATTAGTATTTATTTTAACAATTGACAAGGGTTGGGGGTCCCCAGCAAGTGCCAGTAAACATGAACTAAAAGATTTTTAATACGATGAACTCCATTACTGAGGTGCGGCAGGCGCAGCCGGAGCCAGTACAACGCGTTTGTCATGAACTGACGGCAGTGTCACAATTCCAAGCAGCCGCCAAGACAAGTAACTTACCGGAGGAAGAAGACAGCTGAGCGGAGGGTTTGTGGCAGTCATAATAACACTCCACTAATCCGCCTATGTGGGATCTCACCCCAGGCTCACAGCATGAGGTGTTGTGTACAGCCCGGTGACGTAAACTAAAAGAGACGGGGTCTGAAAGATGAGAAGGACCAAACCAAGTCCTGATGACATCAGCAAAGTTCAAAGTAAAGACCAAAGACCTGAGTGAATCCATCAGCAGTATCAAGTGTTTTAATCAGAAGACAGGAGAAGAAGAGGACGATGATGTACATGACTTGTCAATACACTGGTGGGACCCCATACCCTAACCGGACATTGGTGATGGCATCATATTAGTTGTGGCCCTATTGATATATTGCTTGAGTTTCATAATCATAATATATAATTTCTGTAATTTAATATGAGAAAAAGGGGGGTTTGTGAAGGATGATTTATTTGCTTATATTCTCTGTATGAAATTACATTGTGAATTATCAAGCAGGATGACAAATTACTAAGATATGTATTATATGAAAGTGATGATAATGTTTAAATGATTTAGTTTCGTGCAGCAGCCATCTTGTCTGGAGTTTCTATCTTGGTTTTATTGTAGTGAATAGGAAAGTCATTGTTCCTTTAATACAAGTAATGTTGATTTCGTATGTTTTATCTTTGACCTTGGTTCCCATGCGAAGTTGGACAGGGAGGGAGATGGGAGGGTGGCAAGTATGCGTGAAGGAAGGTCTCCCCCATCTCCACGAGGACATTCTGTCCAAAAGAGATTAGACACCTGCAAAACCTAATGTGTGAAGAATTATAATGATGTATCTGGGATGTATTTTATTGTATGCTTTTTACTGAATAACAAATATTGTTACATTGTCTCTGATTGGTTTACCTCAAGCCTACAACCCTTCTGAATTTCAGTTTAACAGTTTGAGTCTGGTAATAAATCCTTCAGAGGAGCATTTTTGAACATATCAGCGTGTCTGTGTGTTTTCTTCTCCTCTCTCGATATATATCGGTGAAATATCCTAATTAGGATACTGACTAATGGAGTCTGGCCTTGAGAGTCTGTTTGGACTCGTATAAATTTCAGTCTAATATATTTTGAGCGATGGATTTCCATGACAGGGCTAAACGAACCCAAATTTTTGAGTCGCGATTGTGAAAACAATCCAGAACACGAGCGTGAGTCGACGCCAAGTAATAGAGACGACAGTCCGGCAGACCAACCCCACCCGCATCTCTGGATCGAGTAGGAATAGTTCCTTTTCAGACGGGGAGGACCCATTGGCCATATGAAGGATCCAAAGAATTGCTGGATACGCAACCAGTAAGACGATGGGATGGAGATGGGGATCGTCTGCAGGAGAAATAGTAATCTGGGAAGGAGAGATATTTTGATAATATTAATACGGCCAAACCAGGAGAATTCCGTCTTATGCCAGGAATTTAGATCTGTGCGAAATTTGGCTAGTTGGGGAATGAAATTATTTGTAAACAGTTGTGTAAGTTCACTACTTATATGTGCACCCAAGTATATTATAGCCCTAGAGGGCCAAGAAAAGGGGAAATTACTTTTGAGAAGCGACACTACCGGAGCCGGGAGAGAGACATTCAAACCCTCAGACTTGGAGAAGTTGATCTTGAAGTTAGACCATGTTCCAAAACAGGACAGCTCGGACATCAACGAGGGGGTTGAGACATGTGGGTCTGTGAGGTAAACCAATAAGTCATCAGCAAATGCAGAGCACTTATATTCCGTCCTTCCTATGGTAATGCCTTTAATATCCGGGCTGTTCCAAATGGAGGCCATGAGATGCTCCATAACCAGGACATACATCAATGGGGATAGGGGGAAGCCCTGCCTTGTGCCATTATTAATAGTGATAGGTGCAGAGAGGGAGCCATTTATTTTTAATTTGGTGGAGGGAGAGCGATAAATTGCCATGATTTTAGCCAGGAGGGAAGGTCCTAGTCCTACATGTTGAAGGGTTTGGGAGGGGGCGGGCCATATTCTGTCAAACACCTTTTCGGCATCTAGGGATAGGATCATGAGTGGGATGTGTTGAGTCTGGGCATGATGAATAATGTCACGAGGTGGGGTGTGGACCCACTGGGCCGTACCGCGTAGTAGGGTGGCAACTGGCCAAACAGGTATGGTACAGAGTCTATAGTCCAGAAAAGGGTACCTGAGGCAATGTAGACAGTAGCAAGGCAGGCTCGGCTGGGACCAGGCAGCAGGTAGATGTCATGCGTGGAGATGCAGCAAAACACGACAACAGCTCGGCACAGCAGTAGACCAGGATGGTACTGATAGCACGAGAAACAGGATACAGGTACGGGGAACACTGGGAAGCTGGAAGACACTTAGGAGACCATTTTCAAGACAGACTAAGGGAAACAACAATAATGCTCAGGCGAGGATAAGAAGGGCGGTGACACTATTTTATAGTACAGGAATTCATGAGTTGATGATGATGAATTTTAGGTGCACGCGCTGGCCCTTTAAGCGCGGGCACGAGCGCGCGCCTGCACCTTCCGGGAGAGAGGCTCGATACCCAGAAGTGAGTGATGGCGCTTTACAGGGGGACGACGCAGCACAGCAGCAGGACCTCCATGGCCGCGGTCGTCGAGGGGTGAGTGGGTGGGAGGACGAAGGTTGTAGAGATCAGAATAAAATGTATGAAAACAATCCACTATCTCTGGGGTCGTGTGAACAACATGGCCAGAAGGAGATTTAGTGTTTGGTATATGCGACTGGGCTATCCGAGCCTTTAAAGCTCTGGCCAACATACGTCCGCTTTTGTTGCCAAATTCATAAAACTTACTATGACAGACTTGAAGGGCGCGCTTTTGGGCCGACTCCAACAGACGTCAGGCGTCCTGTCAGGCAACCTGTAACTCCCGCAAAATCGAAAGAGAAAGCGCATGCTTGTGAGCCAGTTCAAGAGAGCTAATATTTTGGAGAGCAGTTTTAAGGGAGTGAGCCCTCTCTCTTTTAAGGCATGCTCCGTGTTTTATGAGGACACCCCTGAGTACACACTTAAGGGCCTCCCACTGTACGATGGGAGACGTGTCATCATGGGCGTGATCAGATGTGAAATGCTCAACCTCTTGTAGCAGTTCACCATGGCATACCCCATCCAGGAGCAGGGACTCATTAAGTCTCCAAGTCCAGGGGCCCTTAGTGAGGAAAGGAAGATGTAAGGTACAATACACAGGGGCATAGTCGGACCAAAGGATACTACCAATGGACGTAGAGACAACCCAGGGAAGGGCATGATGTTGAAGGAGGATGTAATCCAAGCGACTGTAGGTGCCATGTGGATGGGAATAATAACTATAATCCTTATCAGAGGGATGTTGAAGGCGCCAAGTATTACAAAGTTGAAGCTGTAAGAGAGCGCGCCTCACCCGCTTAATAGCACCATATGCAACACTAGAGCGACCAGTAGAGTTATCTACAATCGGATCCAAAGTAAGGTTAATGTCTCCGCACAACACAACAGTCCCCCGGACCAACAGAAGGGGATCATCTATGAGTTGAAGGAGGAAAGGTACCTGGACCTGGTTAGGAAAATAAGCATTAATCACAGTGAATTCACGCCCACCGATATTAACCCCTTCAGGACTGAGCCTGTTTTGGCCTTCAGGACGAAGCCGATTTTTCAAATCTGACGTGTCAATATATGTGGTAATAACTCCGGAATGCTTTTACCTATCCAAGTGATTCTGGGATTGTTTTCTCGTGACATATTGTACTTTATGTTAGGTAAAAAATTTGGTCGATAAATTTCATATTTATTTGTAAAAAACACCAAGATTTAGAGAAAATTAGCATTTTTCCAAATTTAAATGTATCTACTTGTAAAACAGATAGTAATACCACACAAAATACTTACTAGTTTACATTTCCCATATGTCTACTTTATGTTTGCATCGTTTTTTGAACATTCTTTTATTTTTCTAGGACGTTACAAGGCTTAGAACTTTAGCAGCAATTTCTCATATTTTCAAGAAATTTTCAAAAGCCTATTTTTTCAGGGACCAGTTCAGTTCTGAAGTGGCTTTGAGGGCCTTATATATTAGAAAGTCCCCATAAATCACCCCATTTTGAAAACTGCACCCCTTAAAGTATCCAAAACAGCATTTAGAAAGTGTTTTAACCCTTTAGGCGTTTCACAGGAATTAAAGCAAAGTAGAGGTGAAATTTACAAATTTCATTTTTTATTTTTTTTTAAAACTCATTTGTAATCCATTTTTTCTGTACCACAGAAGGTTTTATCCAAGAAATGCAACTCAATATTTATTGCCCAGATTTTGCAGTTTTTAGAAATATCCCACATGTGGCCCTAGTGCGGTAATGGACTGAAACACAGGCCTCAGAAGCAAAGGAGCACATAGAGGATTTTGGGGCCTCCTTTTTTTTAGAATATATTTTAGGCACCATGTTAGGTTTGAATAGGTCTTGTGGTACGAAAACAGTAAAGACCCCCCAAAAGTGACCCCATTTTGGAAACTACACCCCTCAAGGAATTTATCTATGGGTATAGCTAGCATTTTGAACCCACAGTTTTTTTGCTAAATTTATTTGAATTAGTATGTGAAGATGAAAATCTACTTTTTTTCTGAAAAAAAACATAGAAATTTTTCATTTTTACAAGGAATAAAGTAGAAAAAACACCCTAACATATGTAAGGCTATGTTCACACGGAGTATTTTGGGGGAGGAATATCTGCCTCAAAATTCCGTTTGGAACTTTGAGGCAGATATTCCTCTCCCTGCACGCCGATTTTCGCGGCAATTATGGCGCCGTTTTTCGCCCGCGGCAATTGAGCGCCGTGGGCATAAAACAGCGAGAAATACGCTTTCTCCTGCCTCCCATTGAAGTCAATGGGAGGTCGGAGGCGGAAGCGCCCGAAGATAGGGCATGTCGCTTCTTTTTCCCGCGAGGCAGTTTTACTGCTCGCAGGAAAAAGACGCCGACGCCTCCCATTGAAATCAATGGGAGGCGTTCTCGGGCCGTTTTTGTTGAGTTTTGCGACGCGGTTTCCGCGTCAAAAAACTCGGCAAAATACCCCAAGTGAACATAGCCTTAAGCAATTTCTTCCGATTATAGCAATACCCCATATGTGATAATAAACTGCTGTTTGGACCCACAGCAGGGCTCAGAAGGGAAGGAGCGCCATTTGGATTTTGGATTTCTGATTTTGCTGGAATCGTTTTCAGTGCCGTGTCGGGTTTACAATGCACTGGAGGAACCAAAATAGTGGAAACCCCCCAAAAGTGACCCCATTTTGGAAACGACACCCCTCAAGGATTTTTTTTATGGGTAAAGTTAGCATTTTGACAAAACAGTAGTTTTGCTGAATTCATTGGAATTAGTCTGTAAAGGTAAAAATCTACTTTTTTGCTGAAAAAACTTAGACATTTTTAATTTTTACAAGGAATAAAGGAGAAAAAGCACCCCAACATTTGTAAAACAATTTCTCCCGATTACGTAAATACGCCATATGTGGTAATAAACTGCTGTTTGGACCCACAGTGGGGCTTAGAAGGCAAGGAGCGCTATTTGGCTTTTGGAGCTCAAATTTAGCTGGAATAGTTTTTGGGTGTCATGTCGAATTTGCAAAGCCCCCGAGGGACCAAAACAGTGGACGCCCCCCAAAAGTAACCCCATTTGGGAAACTACACCACTTAAGGAATTTATCTAGGGGTATAGTGAGCATTTAGACCCCACATGTCTTTTGCAGAATTTATTACAATTACGCCGTGAAAATTAATATCAACATTATTTCCACTAAAATGTAGAATTTTTTCAATTTCACGAAGGGTAAAGGAAAAAAAAGCACCCCAATATTTATAAAGCAATTTCTCTCGTGTACGGCTATACCCCAAATCTGGTCATAAATGCTTTTTCATTAGAAAGTAATTAACCCTTACCTGACTGATCCATGTTTTGCTTTTTCTTTTTCATTTTTCCCACCCCGCTTTCCGAGAGCCATAACTTTTTTATTTTTCTGTCAATAGAGCGGTGTGAGGGCTTATTTTTTGCGGGACGAGCTATAGTTTTTATTGGTACCATTATTTGGTATATACAACTTTTTTAGCACTTTTTAGTAAATTTTTTGGTAGAGCCAAGGTGACCAAAAAACAGCGGATTTGCCATTTTAAATTCTTTATTTTTCACGGCGTTCACCGTGCGAGTTTTGACTTTTATGGATGCAGCGATACCAATTTTGAGTATTTTTTTACATTACTTTAGAGAAAAAAAATGTGAAAAGGTTGTTTTTTTGGACTTTAAATATTTATTTAATTTTTCCACTAATAATAACTATTTACTTTTGTTTTTACAAATTTTATTAATCCCCATAGGAGACTTGAACCAGCGATCATTAGATCACTGGTAGAATACACTGCAATACTAATGTATTGCAGTATATTGTCATTTTTACATGCTCCTGTAACAGCGCGATCGCTGTTTCTGTCCGTTAGTCCCGGGTGTCAGCTGTAATACACAGCTGACACCCACAGCGTATGGCACGGGCTCAGTGAGTGAGACGCTCCATACATCACCCCCCACACCACGACATGCTATTAAGTCCTGGTGCGCAAAAGTTTTCATGCACAGCGGATGGTGCAAAGTGAAAATTAAAATTTTCGACTGATGTGCCATTTTAGTGCACTATATGTTGTGCCCAGTTTGTGCCACAAATACCACAAATAAAATTTTAGCAGGGTTCTCCCGGGTATGGCACTGCCATATCGGTGGACGTAAACGACTGTTTGGGCACGCTGTAGGGCTCAGAAGGGAGGGAGCGCCATTTGGCTTTTGGAGCACAGATTTAGCTTGGTAGTAGCTCTGGCATTTTGCTGGTATTTCAGTTTATAATGTGGGGTACATGTAGGCTGGGCAGAGTACATCAGGGGCATAATAAGAGGGTATTATAATGGGGTAAATAAATAAAAATCTGCAGATATGTGGCCAGTGTCGCACAGATAAATGGCGCCCGATTTTATCCGCTTTTGGAACGCTGCACATTTTGCATCGCTATATTCTGGGAGATAGAACTTTTTTATTTTCTCACCACTGGAACCGTGTTAGGGCTTATTCTTTGCGAGACAATCTGTAGTTTTCGTTGGTACCATTTTGGGGTACATGCGATTTTTTTTTTTATCACTTTTTATTCCATTTTTTCGTCAAGCAAGGTGACCAAAAACCATCAGTTCTGACAATGTTTTTTATTTCTTTTTTACGGCTTTCACCCTGAGCTAGAAATGACCATTATACTTTATTCTGCGGGTCGATACGATTACGGCGATACCATATGTATATCGTTATTTTTACATTTTGCAGCGTTTGCGCAATAAAAGAGCTTATTTATAAAATAAACTATTTTTTGTGTCACCATATTCTGAGAGCCATAACTTTTTTATTTTTTACTCAAAAAAGCTGTGTAAGAGCTTGTTTTTTTGCGAGACGGGATGTAGTTTGTATTGGTACCATTTTGCCATACATGCGACTTTTTGATCACTTTTTATTGTATATTTTGGGAGTGGTGGTGACCAAAAAATAGTGATTCTGGCATTGTTTTTCGTTTATTTTATTTGCGGTGTTTACCGTGCGGGAAAAATAATATTATAGTTTTATAGATGGGGTTGTTACGAACGCAGTGATACCAAATACGTGTAATTTTTTTTTACGTGTTCATTTTTTTTCCTATAATAAAAGACTTATTATAGGAAAAAAAAAGCAGTTCTTGTTTATGTCACTTATAACTTTTATTTTTACACTTTTTTTTTATATTTTTATTATTTTTTTTTTACTTTCTTTACTTGTCCCACTAGGGGACACTTAGACTTGCAGCTCTGATCGTTGCTGGAATACATTACACTACCTACGTAGTGTAATGCATTCCAACTGTCATTGTGACGTGACAGTCACACTGACAGGAAGCCTACGACGACCACCCTCCGGCTGGTCCTCATAGGCTTCTGTACATGGCAGCCCAGAAGCCATTGTCTGGCGTCCGGTTGCCAAGAGTACCATCGCCAGCCCCCGAGATTTCACGTGGGGGCTGCCGATCTCCGCTAAAATCCTTAGATGTGGCGATCGGAATCGACCGCCGCATCGAAGGGGTTAACTGCCAAAATCAGCGGCGATGGGCCGCTAATCGGCAACACGGAATGCAGGGCAGACACCCTGCACAGTTAACCGCCGCTGCGGCGGGTAACTGTCAAAGCACAGACGTAACTGCACGTCGAGGTGTGCGAAATTACTGCTCACCTCGACGTGCATTAACGTCAAGGTGCGGGAAGGGGTTAAGTACTAGGATGATGTATCTAGCTTCGAAGTCTACAACAGAATTTACAACCTGAGGGGAGAGAGGTTTGTGGAGAGCTATGGCAACTCCACATGATCTGGAAAGGGGATTGTTATTGAAATGCCAATTTGTGTAAAATTTATGTTTAATGGTAGGGGAATGTCCTTCCTTGAAGTGTGTTTCCTGGAAGCATGCAATGTGTACCTTACGCTTGTGAAGATGGTGTAGGATTTGCGCCATTCAGCACCTTCGCATTGAAGGAGGCTATAGTAAGGTCAGCCATGGATGCAGACTAAACGGCTTGCTGAGGTGTTCCGGAAGAAACGATAAAGGCAGGAGTCCAGGGTCACCATGAGGAGAAAAGGGGAAGGAGACAAGCCAGAAATAGAAAGCACAGCATGAGAGAAAAACGAAAACAAAGACAAAAATTCAAACAAAAAAGGCAGTAAGAAAACAACTGCCGTGCAAGCTAAGCGCAAAAATGCGGAGGACCAAAGGCTCGGTCCAATACCTACAGGAGGAAGGTGACAGCTAGGCATGGCTGGCCTTAGATACGTTCGACCAGTGCGGTCGCATAGGGCGCCAGCCGCCACACCGCAAGAGGGGCGCCAGCGGGTGTCTGTATCCCCGCGCCGTTGCTACAACCAGCGGGTCAGGTGCCACTCGCTAACTGCACCCAGGGCCGACCTTAGGCAGTCGCCTTTCCGCCCGGGCGCTTCTTCACTTAGTGGCCGTCGCTACCACTGTAGCAGCCATAGCGGCTGCTAGCGGCGACACCGGGCATGAGGGCGGTGGTGCCGCTAGCAGCCGCTGCGGCTGCTATAGAGGTAGCGACGGCACTATAGCAGAGCAGGGAGGTATCTCCCTGCTCTGCTATCTACTAGCGCCACTGTAGCTCCCTGAAGGTGCGGAATCCCCATGTGGCTGGGGATTCCGCTCCTGGAGCGGTCCTTGATGTCTCTGTCCATATATGGACAGTGACATCAGAGGAAACTCCTGAATTGGAATCCCCGTCCACAGCGTTGCAGACGCTGTGATCGGGGATTCCGCTTCAGGAGAAGCTCCTGTCTGTGTCCATTTATGGACAGTGACGTCATTGGCTTATCCTGGAGTGGAATCCACAGTCACAGCATCTGCAACGTTGGGGACAGGGATTCCACTTCAGGAGTTTCCCCTGATGTCACTGTCCATATATGGGGGTTCTGCTCCTTCAGGGAGCTACAGCGGCGCTAGATATACTAGAAGGGGTGGGGATTTGCTATCTACAAGGGGGCTGTGGGCTGTGTGCCACTACCTACAAAAAAGGACAACTGTGAAGGAGCACACAAAATACATAGCTTTCACGGCTATCAAATAAATGTGTGGAAATAAACTAAGGTATAACTTTTATTTAATCGAGCTAAAAGGATTAATCCTTTTAGCTATACTAAATAAAAGTTATATCTTAGTTTATTTCCACACATTTATTTGATAGCTGGGAAAGCTGGGTATTTTATGTGCTCCTGCAGCAGTTATCCTTTTTTGAATGTTTATTGCCCGCCAGCTATCGGGGTCATTTCGTAGTCCTTGCACTACCTACCAGGGAACTGTGGGCTGTGTAGCACTACCAACCAGGGGGCTGTGTGGCACTACCAACCAGAGGGCTGTGGACTGTGTGGCACTACCAACCAGGGGGCTGTGTGGCACTACCAACCAGGGGGCTGTGTGGCACTCCCTACCAGGCGGCTGTGTGGTGCTATCTACAAGGGGGCTGTGTGGCACTACCTACAAGGGGGCTGTGTGGAGCTACCTACAAGGTGGCTGTGTGGCGCTACCTACAAGGGGGCTGTCTGGCGCTACCAAGAAGTGGGCTGTCTGGCGCCACCTACAAGGGGGCTGTCTGGCGCTGCCTACAAGGGGGCTGTGTGGCGCTACCCACAAGGGGGCTGTGTGGCACTACCCACAAGGGGCTGTGTGGCGCTACCTACAAGGGGCTGTGTGGCACTACCTGCAGGGGGAATCTGTGAGTGGTGGGCTGATGGTCATTTTACTGTGAGTGGGGGGCTGATGGTCATTTTACTGTGAGTGGGGGGCTGATGGTCTTCAAGTGGTTTACGCCTCTAACCTCCAATTTAAATTAACAGAAGGTAGAAAATACCTGTGTCTCCCGTTTGGTGCTTTTTTTCCTGCGTCTTTTGCATTTGCTTCAACGGCTTAAGAAAAAACACAAAAAAAAGGTCAACCAACGCTGTCAGTTCCTGAAGGAATTTTGAGGCACATTTTTCTTGCCTTGCAAAAAACGTGTGTGAACATACCCTATGAGTGTAGTGCTAGTTCTTAGCCATTTTCTGTCTTTCTCAAAACAATTTTGGTAGGGGTGCCCTGAGGAAATTTTATTTTTCCAGTGCTGCCTCGAGTCCGAAAAGGTTGGGAAACTCTGTACTAGGCTACAGGATCACGCCGTGGAGCAGCTCAGTTCGTCATGGGAATGAGGCCTAGGTGAGTACAATTTTTGTTTATGTTTGGGGCACTGTCTACAAGGGGGAAGTGGGGCGGGATGTATGGCACTGTCTACAAGGGGGAGGTGGGGGGCTGTATGGCACGATCTACAAAAAGGAGGTGGGGGATTATGGCACGGTCTTCAGGGAGGTTGTTTGGCAAAATCTACAGGGGGGCACTATACTGTGTGGGGGCCACTAAGCGGACATTATACTGTTTAGGGGTACTACAGGTAGCATAATACTGTGGGCACAATTAGAGGACAAAATACTGTGTCTTTGAAGGGGTTGTAATATATTATTAAATATTATTATTATACTGTATGGGGACACTAAAGGGACATTATAATTTTTTAATGGGGCATCTTTTTTTAATGATGGGGTGGGGCGCCGAAAGATCATTTCGCACAGAGCGCCATCTATCCTAGGGCCGGCCCTGCAGCTACGCATAAGAGCTATCTGCACTCCCCAGCTTACAGAAGTATGAGTATAAGTATGAGTATAAGACCCAGAAAATAAGACCCAGATTATACATGTCGGCGACAAGGCAACTCCGATCATCACACCGAACGGGCATTCTCCACAGGCGGTGTAGGATCACGTTCCTGCCTGCGTCTGGACCATCTGCTGTGCCCGTGTGGGGAGCACCCCCAGTGGTAGGCTAATGCACAGAGAGCGGGCGTCCTGCCCGAGATCCTCTGCCTGCAGAGGATAACAGTGAGGGCCACTACAGTAGTGAAACATGAGGACGGTCTAAGTCCCGCAAAAAAACAGGCAAGTCAGTCGGGGATCTTATAGTATAGGTGCGACCATCTTGTCTGACCATCACGGCAAAAGGGAAGCCCCATCTGTAGATGATGCCTCGGCTCCAGAGTACCTCCAGAAGGAGTTTGAGAGCAGATCTTTGCGCAAGGGTATGTATAGACAGATCTGGCAAGATACGTATCTGCGTACCTTGATGAAGAATGATGGGCTGTTGTCGGATTTTTTGTAGAATAGAGTCCATGATGACGTAAAAGTGGATTCGGCAAATGACATCCCTTGGCCGCTGATCATCAATACTCAGTGGACGGAGGGCCCGATGTGCCCGATCAATTTCTGTATGAGTATTCGGCGGACGGCCCAATAAGTTATTGAAGATGGTAGACAGAGTAGAGAACAGATCAGACGCAGGAATGGATTCGGGTAATCACCGAATACGTAAGTTGTTCCTCCGGTTACGATTCTCAATATCATCGAGATGTTGTTGCAAAATGAAAAATTGAGCCGAGTGCTGTTGTATAGTAGATTGAATATTTGCAATAGTAGCAGTGTCAGCGACCCTGTGTTGAGTAAGGGTGTCCACCCTCGTAGAAAGTGAGGAAAGTTCAGCACGGAACTTGGTGAACTCCATTCACAATTAAGCAATTGAGCAAGCTGACGGATATCTGAAAGAGTAGCTGGTCTGTTTTCACAGACAGACAGACAGACAGACAGACACAGATGAGGAGTCTTAAAGACTTAATCCGAGAACAGCCGGAATATCATCCGGAGCAGGAGCATAATCCGGGTCAGGATGAGTAGAGGAATTGAACAGAGATCCTTGGCTATGGGTGTGCAATACAGGCAAGACTGTGCGCACACAACTATCGTGTATAGGCTAGGGTGGAATTACCTTGCTCCTACAAATAAATCAACCAACACCGACTGAACCTTTAACGTGGGTTGACCAGGGGGTCAGCCACAGCTTTATTTACTATATTGTTATCCAATATTTTCACAATAAACAGATTACCGTTTATACCTTTATGCCAGCCCACCTAAGGCAGGGCATGTAGGTCCCTTCTTATATAACAAAATACTGTCTGCTGTGACATGAGCTTTAAAAACGAACAAATTGCATCAAAACCACAAAGTTAACAAAATCCTTATTACAAACTTGGATACGATCAACAAAATGACCATTGAATGAGGTACGTTCCGTACAAAATATATATACCGAATTTCAAAGACAACTTGTAAAATGTGTATCAAAATTTATATTCCTTTGTTTTTTTTTATTATCTTAATTTTTTATAGTGTTTTTTTTTGTTTTTTTTTTGTATAACCAAAGTTTCTCATATCTGTTCAAACCATTTTTTTTTTTTTTTATAGGTGGTTCAACAAACAACTAGGGAGGGCGGGTGGGACAAGTAACGGCCGGAAGAGGAAGATGTCTGTTGGCCCTTGGCTTATAAAGCCCAGCAGGGGAGGGTGGGCAAGACCGCCCACCATACTGCCCGCAAAACGCCCACTGGGGCGGGTGCTTTCTATCCATGTGAGACCCACGCCCCACCCTGCCTAACTCGGACGGGATCTGGCCCTAGCCCAAAGATAGCCCTCTTTAACCCCTTTCCGTGCCACACAGTCATGGGCCCAGCGGCTAATAAGCCTGAGGGCCTCCAAGACTGTGCGCACACAACTATCGTGTATAGGCTAGGGTGGATTTACCTTGCTCCTACAAATAAATCAACCAACACCAACTGAACCTTTAATGTGGGTTGACCAGGGGGTCGGCCACAGCTTTATTTACTATTTTGTTATCCAATATTTTCACAATAAACAGATTACCGCTTATACCCGTATGCCAGCCCACCTAAGGCAGGGCATGCAGGTCCCTTCTTATAAAACAAAATACTGCCACGAGGAGGATGCGCATCCTCAACTGCGCATACCTCCTCCCCCATGACCCCTGAGCAGCCTGAACAAAGCCTCCTGCATCCAATCCTGGAGCCCTGACAAAAGATGTCCAACCCAATATCAGTGAGGTGCACCCCGTCCTGCAGCAGTAAACACCTATTATCCCCTTCTAACATCCTATGCCTAATAACTACACCACCCCCGGCTCTGACATACCTGGAGACCCTGGTGTTTAACAGGCGCCTCCCCCTCTCAATGGCATTAAGATCACTTGCGCCTTGCCACTCCGCACGGGGAATCACCTGACCAAACCAATACCAACTGAGCGAAGAATGACGTGAACCTTTCTAAATCTTATCGAATCAATGCTATCAATTCCCCTAGACGGACAGAACAAAGGTCGTCCCCCCAACATGGATCACTAGCACCGTTGGCGTTGCTCGCTGTCTGCTGATAGCCACCACCTCCGGCAGTACCTCCAGCCACCTCAGGCCACGAATTCCTCTCCAGTGAATATCAGCTCCCAACACGCCCAGTGAGAGACCGCCTGGTCTTATAGAAGCCCGTCTTTCCACCCAAAAAACAAATGAGTGGCCAAGGATCCATATTGCGGGCGAGAACCTGCAAAACATTCAGATCGCCAACGCCAAATGTGGCGGACCACTCCGTCGGGTAGGCCCAAACTCCTTCGGGGGAAAACTCGCCCTGGATAGAGTGGACCTAAAAACCGCCGAAAACTGGAACCTGGTGAGGGGTTTGCCATCTAAATGGGATAGGAATTGGAAACCGGACAAGCGAGCCTGGGAGTACTGAGCAATAGTTTGAACTGGGCAGGCCGGCCCGGGTACGGGTCGCAGGGATACCCAACAGGCTTTGCCAAAGACATCCGTCTTGGATTTCCGTATACGGAAACGGATGCTGGAGCTGGATAAGACAACATCGTCAACTAGTAGACCCCCTTGGCGGGTGGCTGACATGGCCACCAATTCGGAAATGCGTAGGGCACCGAAAAAGGCCAAAACAAAAGCCACTTTAAATAAAGAAACTTCAAACGGGGAAGAACAAACACCGGCTAATTCCTGCAATAATTTTAGTAGAATGGGGTAAGAGACAGGCCGTCTGCATTCCCGTCTAAGTGCTGATTTCTTCCATCCCTTCAACACCTGGGCTATGAAAAAAAGATTTAGTAACATCCGGCCAAGAACGCAACTTAAAGGAAAAAGCCAGGCCGGTCAGCCGTCGCTGCGCAACTGCTCCCGAAACCCATCTCTCTAACAATTTGGATAAATAAGCCAATACATAAGTTCTGAGGGTAGCCTCATCAGGTCCCAGGGCCCACTCGCAACAACATCCAGCCACTCGTTCCACGCCTTACCGTATGCCGCCCAAGTAGACGGGGCGAGAGACGACCTTACGAGAGGGACCAGTTGAGATCCAGCATCCTCCACAACGTATCCGGGCAGCTGGCCTCTGCCATGTCTGCCTGCGTGCAAAGTGAACAGAAAACCTGCCAATTAAAACGTGACAAAGCATCAGCGACTTTATTTTGAACACCAGGAATATGGCGAGCCCTAAATTGGATGTTGTGTTGCAGGCATCTTAACACCAGACGCCGGATCAACACAACAACAGGGGGGGGAGAAGAAGTCAGGTGGTTAACAGCATGGACGACACTGGAATTATCAGACCAAAACACTACCGACGAATTAGCCAACACTCCCCCCCACAGTACGATGGCAACTATAATGGGAAACTTTTCAAGCAGCGTAAAATTTTTACAGCAGCCGCGGTCACGCCAGGACTGAGGCCAGGGGGCAGCGCACCATGCACGGCCCAGTATGGCCCCGAAACCCGCGCAGCCTGCCGCAGCCGTAAACAATTGAATCTCGCGGTTGGACACCGGCGGAGCCATCCAGCACGTGCGCCGGTTATGATCGGATACGAAATTCAACCACACCTGGAAATCACTCCTAAGAGCTGCCGTAATGCACACGTAGTGCGTGGGGGACCGAACACCGGCCATGGCTAAGGATAAACGGCGTGAAAATATACGACCCATCGGCATCACTCTGCTTGCAAACACCAACAGACCCAATAACGATTGGACTTGCCGGAGCTGTAGCTTCCTTGCAACCATTACCGCGGACAAGTGAGACCTTAGTTTAACAACCTTATCCACTGGCAAACAGAACACCATTTCCACAGAATCGATCTCGATTCCTAGAAAAGATAACACCGTTGTCGGGCCTTCGGTTTTTTCCTCCGAGAGGGGAACACCAAAATGGACAGCCAAACAACGGAAAGAGTCCAGTAAAAATTGACAACGCGTGGACGTGGAGGGCCCTACGAAAAGAAAATCGTCCAAGTAGTGTGTAGTGGTAGGACAACCCGTTAACTCCCTCAAAACCCACTCTAAGAAAGAACTAAAAACTTCAAAATAATAACAAGAAATGGAGCAACCCATGGGTAAACACATATCATAGTAAAATTGACCATCCACCTGGCAGCCAAGCAAATGGAAACAATCAGGGTGAACAGGTAACAAACGAAACGCGGATTCCACATCGGATTTAGCCATAAAGGCTCCCTGTCCGGCCTGGCGGACTAAATCGACCGCCTTATCAAACGAGACATACGGAACGGCAGACAGGTCCTTATCTATCCCGTCGTTAACTGAACTTCCTTTTGGGTATGACAGGTGGAGTATTAAACGGAATTTACCAGGCTCGTTATTGGGAAATACACCTAAGGGGGATACCCGCAGGTTGGGGAATGGCAATTCTGAAAAGGGGCCGGCCATCCGTCCCAGCTTCAACTCTTTTCCCAACTTATCTCTGATTACCGCTGGGAATTCCCTCGTTGATTTCAAATTGCCCGACACCGAAGGTGCTGGGCTGGGAACAAAAGCGATAAAGAAGCCAAATGTGAAACCTGTTCTAAGCAGCACGGCTTCCCCCATCTTGGGGTACCGGTCTAGCCATGGTGACATCTCTAATACGCGTATTGGGGTCCTCAGTCCTGCTCGTATTATTTGGACGCGGGACCTGCGCGCTTAACGTAAGGTTGCAACGTAAGGCTGGGTGGGCGGCACCACAGAAAGAGCACTCGTGTTTAAACTTACATGATGCATAGAATTTGCAATGGCCTTCGTTGAATAGCCAGCATGAGCCCATACGCTTAACGGTGTGGGCCCCAACCCCAGGGAAAGAATCGCCCAACGCTGGCGGGGAAGGGGCCGCTGGCTGAAAGGGGCACTGAGACATCATGAGCCGTAACCAAACGTCCGTGGCCTTGGTGCCCCAGCCTACGAAACTCTTCGTCGTAACGCCACCAAGCCGAACCCCCATGTGACTTATAAGCGCTAAAAACCGAGTCTAGGTATACAAAAAGCTGGAAGGATTTCTCGGGGGAATTATGGGAGGCTACACAACCTAATACTGCAAAAACTTGCAACCAATTATTAAAAGTTCTGGCCACCTTCGGCTTCGACGGAACCCCCCTTTCAAAATGTCGTTCCTTGTTGACAGTCGCCGAATCCACTGATACCAAGGACCAAGGACCAAATATCAACGTAGTCATTTCGCGCTATTTTTTCCCTGGTATCATCAGACAAGTGAGCACCAAGTGGGGGGATGCCACAAAAATAAGTATCCCTGAAGGCGGGCAAGGAAGGGCCTGCCATAGACGTAGACGCCTCCACCAATGTTTTCCCAGCCTCAGCTTGCGAGGCCTGGGGGGGTAGGGGCAACTGGCCTGCCCGCCAACAGGGACCGCAACACATTAACTATATCAACATCAGATGTAACCCCTGAGACAATCATACTCACCGTGACCAGATGCTGATGCCGGGACCAAGGCCATCAAAGGTGGCGGGGGAGGAACAGGTGCCGAAGATGCTACTGGTACCTCCACCGTCCTTGAACATATCGCCCGCCGACGGTTGGATGAACGTGTGCTATGGCGACGTCCGTCATGGCTGCCCCTTGGACTGCCGTTGCGATACGACCCAGTGCGAGAGCTCTACGATTCGCAAATTGACGACGACCTCCTGTGCCACTGACGACGTCTGGGCGAATGTTGAGATGAGCGGCGTCTGGATGACCGCCGAGAACGGGAACAGCGAGTCCCGTTTGTGCCCCTGGAGCTAACAGACGAAGCCCGCTCAACGTTTTCCGTTAGCACATAACCTGGACCCAAAACCGGAGGAACGACCAGGGCAGTAACGGATGAATGCTGAGGCGGTGCAGGTGGTGGTGCCTGTTGCCTCACCCTCGGCGGATCCTGTTCACATTGGAAAAAATCCTCCTTTCTATCGCCCAGGAAACAATCATCCCCATCATTCAGCGGGGGAGGTGAAGTTTCATGCCACCCTCCGGCGACAGTACCTGGGGGGATGTGCTGCGGGGCCGCACCCCTTGTGCTGCTACGTGCGCCCATCCTGAGTGTTGATGGAAGGGGAGCCCCCCTTTGCAACCCCACCGAGCTCGACGCTGCCGTAGTACCTGGAGCTGCAGTGGAGGCAGATGTGGTCCTCGCGGTCGCTGGGCGAGGCCTAGCCCTTTCCAGACCGGTGGGAGACGTTAAGCCTGGAGACGGGGGGATCCCGTCCTCATCCAGCCCGCCTCGCGAGGATTGCGTCGTGGCACAGGACTGCGCATGCGCGACCTGTCTGGCAGAATCGGGGAAGACTCGTTGGTTGCCGGAGGGGGAGAGCCGCACTGGCGGCCTGGAGCGGCGTGCAGATTGCCAAGCAGGAAGTGGACACGGTAAGGAGGACTCCGGCGCCACAGTCTCGTTTATGAGAGACTGCAGCCATACAGAACCCTCGTCCTGAAGACGGAGGCGGATGGACTCCTCAAGCTCTTGCCGGTTCATGATTGTAAACAGGTAAGAGTACTCACTGTGACACTGTATGTGACTGCGTACAAGTAACGGCTGGAAGAGGAAGATGTCTGCCGGCCCTTGGCTTATAAAGCCCAGCAGGGAAGGGTGGGCAAGACCGCCCACCATACTGCCCGCAAAACGCCCACTGGGGCGGGTGCTTACTATCCATGTGAGGCCCACACCCCACCCTGCCTAACTCGGACGGGATCTGGCCCTAGCCCAAAAATAGCCCTCTTTAACCCCTTTCCGTGCCACACAGTCATGGGCCCAGCGGCTAATAAGCATGAGGTCCTCCAAAGTCCAGTGATGTGGGGGAGACCCCCGAGGCAGTGACGGTGTTATGGTCAAATGCATATTAGGGGGATTGCCACACGACGAGCCAGAGGACCATGAGGGGGAAACTCCTACCAGTGCAGGGCCTTGGGGAGGATGGAGGAGTTCTGGGGGCCTCTAGCCCTGAAGGCCCAACAGCAGACAAGGTGGCATGAGGCCCAGGACCTCGGTACTCACTGTGCCTCCTGGATGTAGCCTCCAGCTGTGCATCGGCAGATGAAGGAGGGAAGTCCGATGTACCACTTTTTTTTAATCAACTTTATTAAACTCTTTTTTTACTTTTCTACTAGTCCCACTAGGGGACTTTACTATGCAATCTTCAGATCGCTTTTATAATACACTGCAATACTTTTGTATTGCAGTGTATTACTGCCTGTCCGTTTAAAACAGACAGGCATCTGCTAGGCCATGCCTCTGGCATGACCTAGCAAGTAGCAGGCATACACTACAGGCAGACCTGGGGGCCTTTATTAGGCCCCCAGCTGCCATAGAAGACACGACACCCGGCGTTCTTATTGCCGGGTGCCAGTGCGATGAGAGCGGGAGCTCCCTCCTTCTCTCCCAAACCACTCAGAAGCGGCGCTCGCTATTGAGCACCGCATCTGAGGGGTTAAATGGGTGAGATCGATACTGATATCTGTCACGAAGCGGGTTAGTGGACCCACTAGGCCGTACCGCCGTAGCTGGAAGGCAGCTGGCCAAACAACAGGACACCCCAGAAATACAATGTCCCGCACAAGGGTACCTGGATAGTCCAGACGGTGACCGAAGCTCTGGCACAGATGAGATGGGTGCAGCAGATGGCGCCAAACGTGGCGGATGACACAGGAGCCGCAAGTTGCGCCAGACATGGCGGATTCCTCCGGACGTGGCACATGACACAGGACGTGGCGGATTCCTCCGGACGTGGCAGATGACACAGGACGTGGCAGATGACACAGGACGTGACAGATTCCTCTGGACGTGGCAGATTACACAGTACGTGGCAGATTCCTCTGGACGTGGCAGAAGACACAGGACGTGGCAGATGACACAGGACGTGGCACGACTTGATACTAAGACAAAGCACGGGAAACAGGAACGGGGAACAAGGCATGGGTTAGTGGACCCACTAGGCCGTACCGCCGTAGCGGGAAGGCAGCTGGCCAAACCACAGGAAACCCCAGAAATACAATGTCCCGCACAAGGGTACCTGAATAGTCCGGATGGTGGCCGCAGCTCTGGCACAGATGAGATGGGTGCAGCGGATGGCGCCAAACGTGGCTGATGACACAAGTTGCGCCAGACGTGGCGGATTCCTCTGGACGTGGCAGATGACACAGGACGTGGCGGATTCCTCCGGACGTGGCCGATGACCCAGGACATGGCAGATTCCTCTGGACGTGGCAGATGACACGGGACGTAGCAGATTCCTCTGGACGTGGCAGAAGACACAGGACGTGGCAGATGACACAGGACGTGGCACGACTTGATACTAAGACAAAGCACGGGAAACAGGAACGGGGAACAAGGCATGGGTAACAACAGGAACGGGAAACACTAAGGGACCATTTGCAAGACAGACTGGGAAAACTAACAACGCTCAGGAAAGGATTAGAAGGTCAGGGGCCTTCTTATAGAGCAGGAAATCGTGGCAGTTGATGATGATGACGATTTCCTATTTGCGCGCGCTGGCCCTTTAAGGCCGTGCGCGAGCATGCACGCGCACCCTACGGGACACAGCCGAACGGAGCGGAAGTGAGCGCTGGCGTCTCCTAGGAGGGAGACGGAAACCAGCGCTCACAGATCCATGGCTGCGGGCGTCGGGAGGTGAGTAAACCCGACGGCCCGCGGCCATGGACGCTACAATATCTATCTCACCCGTTAGAGCAGGGATGCCCCCAGCCCTCTGGTAGCTGAGAGCAGGGAGATTTAACAGCTCCCTGCTCTGTTTATTTATTCTGATGCAGCGCCGTGAAAAGGCGTATGCATCAGAATAAAGCCCATTAGTGGCTGCTGTGAAAAGGCGTATTGACAGTCACTAATGGGTTAAAGAGTGCTAAAGGTGGGAAAATCAAATAAAAAATCACCACCATTGCCATGCTGATAATTGGGAGCATTTGTTTTTTTAAATTAACTTTTATTTTATTCAATAAAATATTGGGGTGACACAACAGAAGAAAATAATACAATATAACAATCCCCACAATATTCTGCATATTCCCAACCCCACCCACCACCCTCCACATCCAAGAGGAAAAAAAACAACAGGACCCCCATCCCCTTCTCTACTTTACATCAGATCCAGACTACCCAAAGCTCCTCCCATTTATGTGGTTAGTTCAGCTTGTTAGCTCTTATTTTCTCAAGCATTCTGACTCTAAGAACAATATTTCTCCATTCAGATATAGAGGGGGGGGGGGGGGGATTCTGTCATTTCCTTGCAATAACTAATTTAGCGAGCAATAAGACTCTCAAGATAAGCCGAATTTGCATTTGCGAGAACTCCGCCATTACCAAATCCTCAGTAAAATTCAGAAGTGCCAATTGAGCAGATTTCAAGCTCTCCCGATCTAGCTTAGACTTTCAATATCTTTAAAAATCAAAGACTAATAGCAGGGAATTCCCATACCATATGCCAAAACTCCGCCACTCAGGGCTGCCGCGTCATGAATTTCTGGGCCCCATACAGCCAAGGAGTCTGGGCGCCCCGCCATTACGGAGGGTTGGGCAACGAAAAGTGGTGCGCTCACGTTTGTACGTTATGCAAGTTAACTGATTTTGGAACGGATGTCAATTACACTGAACGAAACCATGGGTCAGGCACATGACCAGTTAATGTCCTAGATTTTGTTCAATTCAGACAAAATGTATCCCACCGTATGGCATATAATGGGATACGTGGCCCGGGGAATGGCCCAGGGGAAACTCCTGAAGTCACTGTCCATAAATGGAAAGTGACGTTAGTAGCTTTCCCGGAGCTGGAGTCCCCGGGCAGAGCTTCTACTAGCGCTCTGCCCAGGGACTCCGGCGCTGATACTGATGTCGATATATGGACAGTGATGTCACGAGCTTCCCCAGGGCCAAAGTCCAATGGCAGAGCAATTGCGATTCTCTGCCTGGGGACTCCGGCACTGCGAAGAACCTCATATTACTGTCCATATAGTGTTGTCAGAAGCATTATACGTATTTTTCTCAGGATGGAATAGCAGAGCCTACTTCGCTATTCCATCCTTCAAAAAAAAGGTAAACCCCATTCACATGAGTTATATTGTAACTTGTAGCGAATTTTCAGTGCGCCATCCTCACCGAAAATAGGAGAGTTTTAGCCATGTGCCAATTTAAAAGCAAATAGTTTTCTATTACTCTTCCAACGTACATGTATTTGTCTTGTTATTTGTTTTTTTTTTGGGTCTTGTTTCCCTGTCTATCTATCTATCTATCTATCTATCTATCTATCTATCTATCTGTCTATCTATCTATCTATGTTCAAAAAAGAGGCAGTACTACAAAAAATTAAAATAAATCTAGTGGCTTCAGAAAGGCTCCAGTGGGCGGAGCTGAAACATCTAATTATCTATCTATCTATCTATCTATCTATCTATCTATCTATCTATCTATCTATCTATCTATCTATCTATCTATCTATCATCTATCTATCTATCTATCTATCATCTACAGATTTTCAATGGGATTTTGGTCTGGGCTCTGGCTGGGCCAATCCAAAACATTGATCCTCTTCTGGTGAAGCCATTCGTTTGTTGATTTGGAGGTATGCTTTGGGTCGTTGTCATGCTGAAAGGTGAAATTCCTCTTCATCTTCAGCTTTTTAGCAGAGGCCTGCATATTTTAAGCTAATATTGCCTGATATTTGGAACTGTTCATAATTCCCTCCACCTTGACTAAAGCCCCAGTTCCAGGTGCAGAAAAACAGCCCCAAAGTATAATGCTGCCTCCACCATGCTTCACTGTGGGTATGGTGTTCTTTTGGTGATGTGCAGTGTTTGCTTTGCGCCAAACATACCTTTTGGAATTATAGCCAAAAAGTTCAACCTTAGTCTCATCAGACCATAACATGTTTCCCCACATGCTTTTCGCAGACTTGATGTAGGTCTTTGCAAAACATAGCGGGGCTTGGATGTTTTTCTTTTTTAGAAAAAGCTTCCGTCTTGCCACCCTGCTCCACAGACCAGACATATGAAGAATACGGAAGACTGTTGTCACATGTACTACACAACCATTCCATGGCAGAAAGTCCTGCAGCTACTTTAATGTTGCTGTAGGCTTCTTGGTAGCCTCCCGGACCAATATTCGTCATGATGACCGTCTTCACTGTGTTCCATGGTATATCTAATACCTAGGAAATTCTTTGGTACCCTTCTCCTGACTGATGCCTTTCAACAATCAGATCCCTTTGATGTGTTCTAAGCTCTTTACGGACCATGGCTTTTGCTGTCATATGCAACAAAGAAAATGTCAGGAAAATACTAATAGAATAGCTGAACTTTATATGGTGTTACTCAGATTGCACTTTAAATAATGGCAGCTGTGTGCTAACTACTATTTAACATGAGTTTAAATCTGATTGGCTAATTCTGAACACAACCACATCCCCAATTATAAGAGGGTCTTCACACTTATGCAACCGCATTACTGTAGTTTTGTTATTTTTATTTTTCCCCTCTAAATGATTTCAGTTTATTTTTCAATGAAATTGTACAGATTATGGGTCACATTAAAGGTGGAAAAAGTTCTGAAATGATTCACCTTGTACTGATTTTTTGACATGACATAAACCTTGCATTTTAACAGTGGTGTGTAGACTTTATCTATCTATCTATCTATCTATCTATCTATCTATCTATCTATCTATCTATCTATCTATCTATCTATCTATCTATCTATCTATCTATCTATCTATCTATCTATCTATCTATCTATCTATCTATCGTTTCAAATCAATTCAAATTCAAGCTTTATTGGCAGGGCTAAATACACATTAGCTTTGCCAAAGCTATTAACCTCTTCACGCTCTGTGCCGCAGAGGGCTTGCTTCCCGCACCAGGACGTACAGTTGCGGAGTGGTTCCCGGCACAAACTGTCCTAACGGACAGTGTCCAGGAACCCGGGAGGTCAGCTGTCCCCGACAGCTGGCACTCTAGTGTTGCCGGTCAGCAGACCATCGCCGCTGATTTTGGCAATTAACTCCATAAATGCGACGACCGATTGCGATCGCTCCATTTAAGGGGTTTGAAGCACATTGGCAGCCCCCACGAAGTGATTGGTGAGGCTGCCGATGCTTGTCGTTGCAATGACAATGACCTCCGGGTTGCCATGTACTGAAGCCTCAGAGTCACGTCACGTCACAATGACAGTTAGAATACATTACACAACGTAGGTAGTGTAATGTACTCTAGCAGCGATCAAAGCTGCAAGTTTATATGTCCCCTAGTGGGACAAGTAAAAAAAGTAATAAAAATAAAAAGTAAGAAAGATGTTTTTTGTAAAAAAGTGTAAAAATAAAAGTTATAAATGCTTTTTTTCCTATAGATATATTTTATTGTAGTAAAAAAAATGAACACGTTAAAAAAAGTACACATATTTTGTATCGCCGCGTTTGTAACTAACCCAGCTATAAAACTGTAATATTATTTTTCCCGCACGATGAAAACCCTCAAAAAAAAAATCTATAAGAAACTAAACCAGAATCGCTATTTTTTGGTCACCACCCCTCCCAAAATAGAGAATAAAAAGTGATCAAAACGTCGCATCTACCCGAAAATAGTAGAATTAAAAACTACAACCCGTCCCGCAAAAAACAAGCCCTTACACAGCTTTTTTGACTAAAAAATAAAAAAGTTATGGTTCTCAGAATATGGTGACACAAAAAATAATTTCTTTTACAAAAAAGTAATTTTATTGCGCAAACGCGGCAAAACATAAAAAAATCTATATACATATGGTATCGCCGTAATCGTACCGACCCGCAAAATAAAGAAAAACTGTCATTTATAGCACATAGTGAACGCCGCAAAAAAATAAACTAAAAAACATTGCCAGAATTGCTTGTTTTTGGTCATCCGGCTTGCAAATAAATTGAATAAAAACTGATTAAAAATATTGCATGTACCACAAAATGGTACCAATGAAAACTACAAATTGTCCCGCAACAAATAAGCCTTCACATAGCTCCGGTGGTGAAAATAAGTTCTGGCTCTCAGAAAATGTGCAGTGTGTTCCAAAATCTGATAAGTTCGGGCGCCATTTATCAGTGCGGCACCGTCCACATATCTATGAATTATTATTTATTTACCGCATTATTATACCCTCTTATAATGCCCTGATGTTCTCCGCACAGATTACATACGCCCCCACATTATAAACTGAAATACCAGCAAAACCCCAAACAGAACTACTACCAAGCAAAATCTGCGCTCCAAAAGCAAAATGGCGCTCCCTCCCTTCTGCCCCTGCAGCGTGCCCAAACAGCAGTTTGCGCCCACATATATGGCATCGCCATACCCGAGAGAACCCGCTTAACGTTTTATGAGGTATTTGTCTTCAGTGGCACAAACTGTGCACAACATATTATGCACTAAAATGACATACCAGTGGAAAATTGCAATATTCACACCATCCGCTGTGCATTAACCCCTTTGCGCACTATGACTTTTAATATCACGTCATGGTGTGTGGGTTGATGTATGGAGTGGGCTCATGTGCTGAGCCTGCTCCATACGCTGCTGCTGTAAACTGTGTATTACAGCTGACACCCAGGACTAAAGGACAGGAACAGCGATCGTGCGGTTCCAGAAGCCTGTAAAAATAACAATATGCTGCAATATATTAGTATTGCAGCATATTGTACCCGCGATCCAATGATCGCTGGTTCAAGTCCCCTAAGGGGACTAATAAAATGTGTAGAAGAATTAAAGTTATTAGTAGTGAGAAAGAAAAAAGTTTAAAGTTAAAAAAAAAACACCTTTTCCCATTTTTCTTCTAAAGTAATATATAAAAATAAAGAAAATTGGTATCCCTACGTCCGTGAAAGGCCGAACTATTACAATATACCATTATTTAACTCGCACGGTGAACACCGTAAAAAATGTAAATAATTTAAACCGCCCAAATCGCTGTTTTTTTTTTGTCACCTTATCTCTCAAAAAAAAGGTAATACAACTTTTTGATCACTTTTTATGTACCAAAAAATGGTACCAATAAAAACGACAGCTCGTTCCGCAAAAAATAAGACCTCCCACCGCTCAATCAAACGAAAAATAAAAAAGTTGTGGAATGTGATGAAACAAAACAATTTTTACTTTAACAAATAGATTTTTCTTTGTAAAAGTAGTATTATATAAATTTGGTATCACCGTAATTGTATTGAGCCGCAGAGTAAAGTAAAATTTTCTTTTTTACCGCACGGCGAAAGCTGTAAAAACGAAAACCCCAAAACATGGAATCAGATTTTTTTCCTATATCAGCCCGCAAATAATTTTTTTTCAGTTTCCCAGTACATTTTATAAAAATTATATATTTTTTGAAAAAAATATATATGTCAAAAACTGGATGTTTGGAAAGCGCTACTCAATTTGAAGAATAAGCAGAGTAATGCTGATAAGCAGGTTTATTGTACAAAAAAGAATGGGCAACACGTTTCAATGCAGAACATGCGTCTTCGTCAAGCCGAAATTAAGTAAAAAACAAGCAAGACATACATCTTAAATACACATGTGGATGAGGGGGAGGGGATAAGAGGCAAAAAACCGCCAAACAAGAAACAATCAGGTACATAGATAAAAGCAGATGTGACTGACGTCATCAGGTAAACAGTCACAGTTGTAAAAAACATGAGGTACATAAAAAAGGTATTAGGGACTGAATGTACAGGTACGGAGTGGGCGCTCAATCGTACAATGCAGATCGGAGTGATAAAAACAAAGAATGTAAAAATATAAAACCATAGCGGAAACAAAATGACTTTGCATTTTAAAAACATGATAAGAAACATGATAAAGAAGAGCTTACCAGTATTCAGATGTGTAGGGGTGGACATGGAGGAGACAGTAACCACGGCACAGTCAGCGATAAGGCTGAAGCAAAGTGAAAGTAAAGAAACCGCCCGCCGGCGTCAGCGTAGTCCAGGCAACCAGAAAAAATACGGTGGCCGTAAGGGGGAAAAAATATAGCGAAAGCAAAATGATGCCGGAGAGAAGGGAGATGCATGTACAAGGAGACATGGAAAATGTAAGTGAGGAGACCAGTTTCTTTTGGCAATGTTACTTGAAAAAGATATTAATTACAGGAGGTAAGGAAATGTGAAAAATAATATATTGTTTGTCGGAGAGGGAGGGAAATGAATGTAGAGGAAACAAGGAGATGAAAATGCAGAAATATTTGAAAAGGTAGGTGTGGTTAACCCCTTCCCGCTCCTGGACGTACTATTAGGTCATAGTAACCATAGCGTTCGCGCTCCATGACCTAATAGTACGTCTCGGGAGTAACGGCCATTTCGGCCGTCCTCCCGACACATACAGGAGCTGTGAAAGCTGCTGTCTCGTACAGCAGCTGTCACAGCTCCTACAGCGGGGACCGATCGCTGTGTCCCCGCTGATTAACCCCTGAAAAGCCGTGTTCAATAGCGATCACGGCTTTTTAGGGGTTAAGCTGCCATCGTCGGCCTGCTACACGATAGCGGCCGGCGATGGTGACTATGGCAACCGGACACCAAACAATGGCGTCCGGCTATGCCATCGACGGAAGCCTAGTGGGTCCTGACGAAGTCAGGACCCACTATGCTTGCTGTCAGTGAGTAGCTGACAGCTCTGATACACTGCACTACGCATGTAGTGCAGTGTATTAGAATAGCGATCAGGGCCTCCTGCCCTCAAGTCCCC